>NC_061116.1:121409351-121413746 GCF_002878395.1 Capsicum annuum
GAGCGTTACAAAGAAGCTTGATATCCTCATGGTATCATTCAAGAGGTATAGTTTTTTCAACAGTTGAGATATAGTAGTCACTTGTTAGAGACCACTATCTTGAGGGAGTTTTGTAAATTTTGTCTTGAGAATGCCTGGGAATTTGATAGTCATCAATTGATTGTTGTAAATCAGAGAAACTAATCTCTTTCTTAAGCTTTGAATTTGGTTAATTGTAGGAAGTTGGAGTGGATGAAGATGATGAGAAGTTCTTAAAGGTAGAGGAGAAGGGACGACAGAAAGCCATAGAAGAATTTAAACAATTAACAACAATAATAATAACTTAAAATCTTCCTATCCTTGGATCAAGAGACCATTGGGTTTCATAAAGAAAAATATTCAAGTACTTAACTCAATACTATATGGAAGAGTCAGATCTGGTAATTCAAATAGTGAAATCTTGCCTCAATACTATATGTTTTAGCTAGATATATTTTATCTAAAAGGTCCATTAGTCAGATAGTTCAAAGGTTATAAATAACCATCTGTAAGTCCCTAAGTCTCCACCGACAATCTATCCATTAATGCTTAGGTTAATCAACCTACAGTGTAGATCTGAAAGATCACAGTACTACTTTCAAAATAATCCTTTTATAAAATAGATTTCTCAAGTCTAATAGATTGAGTCAAGTTTTACCATTCATATTAAAGATCTGACAGTACCATAAAATAGCAAGTAAAAACAACAACAACAACAACAACAACAACAACAACAATAATACTATCTATATATAGTGTATATACGTTGTATGTATATTGTTTTAAGTGGTATTTTAAGTAGAATATTCAACATGTATGTCTATATATTTTCTATAGACTAAAATAGTATATATTTAATGTGTATATGTTTCTAAAGTAGTATAATATATAATCTATATATGTTATATGTGTATATATTTTCTATAGACTCCAAAACAGTATATATTTAATGTATACATGTCTATATATTTTCTAAAGTAGTATATATATATATATATATAGTGTATATATGTTGTATGTATATTGTTTCAAGTGGTATTTTAAGTAGTATATAAATATATATATATATATATATATATATATATATTATATTGTACGTATATATGTATACATATATTTTATAGACTCTAAACTAGTATATATTTAAAGTATACATGTGTATATATTTTCTAAATAGTATATATTTAGTGTATAAATGTTATATTTATATTGTTTAACGTATTTAGAATGTATATAGGTGTGTGTATATTGGAAAAAAATATTTAATTTTGAGTTTTTTTTTTAGTTTTGACTGGTTTGGACCGATCAAAACCGGACCAAGGTTAAGTGGGCCGGTCCTGATTTATTTCACAGATTTTCACTATTTGGGCCCAGACCGAACCAACCCATTAAAATTGACCCAGTACCGGGCCAGCCCAGAACCCGGTAACTGAAGTAGGCCAATTCTGAGTTGAATCGACCCGACCCATTAAGATGCATACTTTCGACTCGTATACTTTTGGGACTTCAACTTTGGATTTAGATGCATATAAAGATCACAAATGTCTCTTTGCTTATAGGCAAGTGAAAACGTCCATTAACAATTAAGTTCTTGTGAAGAATCTTGCTATTCTCATCTTAAACCTCACATATCTTTTTGTGTACTCAGTATTTTTTTATCTCAAAACCCACCAACAGATAGACAATTGAATTAGCTTTCTAACGATACCAATTTTGTCTTAATCCGATATCGGGGTGAAAGGTTATGGCCAAAATACTGAAGCACTGCTGTAGCTGTGTCGAATCTGTCCAGGGTACGACTTGTAAGGTCTGTCCAAGATATGACTCGTACAGACTCCTTCCAGGTCGTTAAGAGAAAGTCGTACCTTGGGAAGTAGAGGCTTAAAATGGGTTTTTAACTACGATTCAAACCACTTTTCATAGTTCCTCTTGCATTTAGCATCCAAAACCTAATTTCCTGCAAAACACATCAAATCTAACAATATAGCCGTAAGAACATGCATGTTCTCATAGTTTAAGCATCGTAAGTGCTATATTTCAATAGCACATTATACACTTGATATATATATATATATATATATATTTGGGACGACTGGATGCCTTGGTGGCTTTAACTTTCCCTCGGCATTTCTCTAGTTCGTGCAGTTAACATGCACTGGGGCCCTTTCAGCAGGGGGAGATACCCATATAGCCCATGGCTTCTTTTAGTATGGTCCGAGCTATACAGTTTAGGTTAAATCTTTAAATTCTCATGTTCATGACCCTTTACCCTATCCCGGTATCCTATAAATGTAAATATGAATGTGTGCATGTAATTTTGACTGATTTTAGACATGACATTATTTTATCACTTTCTCTGAGATACATGCAAGTGCTTATCCCACTGACCGTCCTAGTACGCTACATCGTTTCATGATGTATGATCTAAAGACTTTTTGGTTGCTCCTGTATAGCGTTAGGTGGTTGAGCACGTCTGTTGAGATGTTGTGAGCCTCCATCCTTTGAAAGGCCTTATCATTTCATTATTCTTTCTATATTTTCATAGTACTTTTGGATTCTTTGATCGTAGTCAGGGGGCATGTATCGACTTAGTTGATATTCTAGTTTTAGAGTCTATTGTGGACAAGTGTGGGTTGGATTGTAGGTTTTGACTCTTAAAACTTTCAGTTGACTTATTTATCTTTTATTACTATCTTGATTGGCTTTCGCTTTATTATTATTATTATTATTATTATTATTATTATTATTATTATTATTATTATTATTATTATTATTATTATTATAATTATTATTATTATTATTATTATTATAATTATTATAATTATTATTATTATTATTATTATTATTATTGTGCTCTTGAGATTAGGCTTAAGGGGATGGTATCTAGTCCAGGGTGGGCTTGAGATACTCGTCACGACTAGGCCTTGATTCGGGATCGTGACAAATAGAATTAAAACATACATGCAACAAGCATGTTCAAAAACTAGTATAATAAAGTCCTTTAAAACTTTGATTCAAAGTAGAGATAATAATTTTTTTAAAAAAAGAATAAAATTTTTGATACAAATTATAGAATTGAAAGAATTGTCTTATATAGAGTGAATAGAGATGACAATATTAAAAAAATGAGAGAACTATTTTTTATATATGTTAGAGACGTAAGAGAATAGATAGAGGAAAAAATTTGAGAAGAAAAGAGAAAAGAAGAGTTTAAAAAAAGAAAAGAAATACTCAAAATTTCAAATCAGATTATAATGATTGTGATAGTTATTTTTCAGATATTTTAAATAAGTCCCACATTTTTTTACTTGTGTATAATCTTCTTGTATGACAATTTTCGATCATCTTCATTATTTTTTTTTCTCTTCATTTTATTCATCCATATAAGATCGTGCACCATCGTCTTTCTCGTTATCGGTTGAAGTATTGTGACGATCCCATTCACCACCTTCAAAAAGTGGATCTAACTTATCAAATATATTGTGATAATCATCCATCACTTTGTTTTTAGCTAGATATGGAGAAAAAAATTGATGAAAAAAATAGAAAAGAATGAGTAAGGAAAAAAATAGAAAAGAGAGAATAAGAGAAAAATAAGAGCAAACCCTCTTTAATATAGAATAAAGATGTTAAAGATGAGTAGAAAGTATGTGTTTATGCATGAAAATAGCAAAAATAAAATATTTTGATTCAAACAGATGAAGAGGTGAGATTGTGAAAATTTGTATAAACTAGAAACGTGATGGAATAATTTAGTGAAATATTTGACTAGAGATTATTTGAATCTGATTTCATCATCTTTGTTGACTTATTAGTTGAAGTCTTGCGATGATCTCATTCATCATCTTCAAAATAAATATAGAATGATAATTTTCTATCGCTTTGTAGAGATAATAATTAAAAAAAGAACAAAAATCTCGATACAAATTGTAGAAGTAAAAGAATTATTTTGTATAGAGTGAATAGAGATGATACTATTTAAAAATGAGAAAACAATTTTTGATATACGTTAGATATGTAAGAGAATAGATAGAGTGAAGAAATTGAAAAAAAAAAGAGTAAGAAAAAAGGAAGAAATATTTTGAATTTTAAATCTGATTTTAAAGATTGTAATAGTTATTTTTCAGATTTTTATATTTGTCTCACATTTTTATACTTGTGCACAATCTTGTTATATGACTATTTTTCGATCATCTTCATTAGTTATTTTTTCTTATTTTTGTTCATCCATATAATACCGTGCACCATCGTTTTTGTAGCTATTAGTTGAAGTCTTGCGATGATTTCATTCATCACCTTCAAAAATATATCTAGCTCATTAAATATAACATGATAATAACCCATCACTTGGTGAGTAGCTAGAGATGGAGGAAAAAA
>NC_061116.1:121416746-121474929 GCF_002878395.1 Capsicum annuum
ATATATATATATATATATATATATATATATATATATATTCTTATCTCTATTTCAAATCAAAATTGCAAAATAAACTTTATTATACTAGTTTTTGGTCACATGTGCTGCACATGTGTCTATAAGTACAATTTTTTTAAATGATAATTTTTTTCTTACTCTCGCTCTCTCTTCTATTTTCTTCTTAAATTATTTCTGTATCTATTCTCTCATATCTTTAGTGTATGTCGAAAATTATTTTCTCATTTTATACTAGTCTTATCTCAATTCAAATACTTAACAAATTACCGTTATCACTTTTTTAGTTTGTATCAAAATTTTCACAATCTCACATTTTCATTTGTTTGTATTTTAATTTTCACAGACTCATATCTTCATTAGTTTAGTTTATATCAAAATATTTTTCTTTTTTATTTTCAATTCACATCTATAGTCACACACTTTGTACTCTTCTTTCACATCTTCATTTGATATCAAGGAGTTTTGACACTTTTTTTCTTAGTTTTTTTTTTTTTACTTTTTTTTTTAAATTCTTCCCTCTATTTATCTAGCTAAATACAAAGTGATGAAAAATTATCATGTTATATTTTATGAATTTTACACACTTTTTTGAATGGGATCATCGTAAGACTTCAACTAATAAAATCTACAAAGATGATACAATTTGATTAAAAAAATATCTAGTCAAATACTTCATGAAATTATTCCGTCACATTTCTTGTTTGTATTAAAAGTTCCTTTTTCCTATTTTACTTTTCTTATCTCAATTTAAACACTTCATAAATTAATGCTCTCGCTCTTCTAGTTTGTATTGAAATTCTCATACTCTCACATCTTCTTTTATCCGCATCGTAATTTTCACAATCTCATATGTTCATCTGTTTTACTTGAGATATTTTTTGTTTGCTATTCTCACGTATAAACACACATTTTTTATTCATATTTGACATCTTTATTCTATATAAAAGAATGTTTTCTCTTCTTTTTTCTTGCTCTCTTTTTTCTATTTTTTCTTTACTCACTCTTTTCTATTTTTTTCATTGATTTTTTCCTCCATGTCTAGCTACTCACCAAGTGATGGATGATTACCATGTTATATTTAATGAGCTAGATCTATTTTTGAAGGTGATGAATGAAATCATCGCAAGACTTCAACTGATAGCTACAAAAATGATGGTGCACGATATTATATGGATGAACAACAATAAGAAAAAATAACTAATGAAGTTTATCGAAAAATAGTCATGTAACAAGATTGTGCACAAGTATAAAAATGTGAGACAAATATAAAAAATCTGAAAAATAACTATCACAATCTTTAAAATCAGATTTAAAATTCAGAATATTTCTTCCTTTTTTTCTTACTCTTTTTTTTTTCAATTTCTTCTCAATTTCTTCACTCTATCTACTCTCTTACATATCTAACGTTATCGAAAACTATTTTCTCATTTTAAAGTAGTATCATCTCTATTCACTCTATACAAAACAATTCTTTTACTTCTACAATTTGTATCGAGATTTTTGTTCTTTTTTTAATTATTATTTCTACTTTTAATCAAAGTTTTAAGAACTTTATTATATTAGTTTCTGAACACGTGTGCTGCAGATGTATTCCAATTCTATTGGTATAATTTTCTTAAATCTATAATTTCTTCTTTTTTTTGTTGCCTCTCTCTTTTATTTTCTTCTAAATCTTTCCATCTATCCATTCTCTCACATCTTTAGTATATATCAAAAAAAAATCTCATTTTTACAATTCTTATCAATTCAAATACTTCACAACACTTTCACTTTTTTAGTCTGTTTCAAAATTTCTACAAACTCACATTTTCATCAGTTTGTATCTGAAATTTTGCAATCTCATATCTTCATTAGTTTATATCAAAATATTTTTCTAATTTTTTTTTTGCTATTCACATCTATACTCAAAGACATTTTACTCTTCTTTCACCTCTTCATTTGATATCAAGGAGTTTTGGTATATCTTTTCGTACATTTTCTTTTTTTTTCTTAAATTCTTTCCTCTAACTACTAAATACAAAGCGATAGAAAATTATCATTCTATATTTTATGAGCTTGACTCACTATTTTGAAGATGATGAATGAGATCATCGCAATACTTTAACTAATAAAGTCAACAAAGACGATGAAATCAAATTCAAATAATCTCTAGTCAAATATTTCACTAAATTATTGCATCACGTTTCTAGTTTATATTGGAAGTACCTTTCTCTTTTTTTTCCTTTTCTTATCTCAATTTAAACACTTTCAAAATTAACGTTCTCACTCTTTTAGTTTGTGTATACAAATTCTCACAATCTCACATTTTCATTTGTTTGAATCAAAATATTTTATTTTTGCTATTTTCATGCATAAACACATACTTTCTACTCATCTTTAACATCTTTATTCTATATTAAAGAGGGTTTGCTCTTATTTTTTCTTATTCTCTCTTTTCTATTTTTTTCCTTACTCACTCTTTTCTATTTTTTTCATCAATTTTTTTCTCCATATCTAGCTATAAACAAAGTGATGGATGATTATCACAATATATTTGATGAGTTAGATCCACTTTTGAAGGTGATGAATGGGATCATCACAAGACTTCAACCGATAACGAGAAAGACGATGGTGCACGATCTTATATGGATGAACAAAATGAAGAGAAAGAAACTAATAAAGATGGTCGAAAAATTATCATACAAGAAGATTATACACAAGTACAAAAATGTGGGACTTATTTAAAATATCTGAAAAATAACTATCACAATCATTATAATCTGATTTGAAATTTTGAGTATTTCTTTTCTTTTTTTAAACTCTTCTTTTCTCTTTTCTTCTCAAATTTTTTCCTCTATCTATTCTCTTACGTCTCTAACATATATCAAAAATAGTTTTCTCATTTTTTTAATATTGTTATCTCTATTCACTCTATATAAGACCATTCATTCACTTCTATAATTTGTATCAAGAATTTTATTCTTTTTTAAAAAAAATTATTATCTCTACTTTGAATCAAAGTTTTAAAGGACTTTATTATACTAGTTTTTGAACATGTTTGTTGCATGTATGTTTTAATTCTATTTGTCACGACCCCGAATCAAGGCCTAGTCGTGATGAGTATCTCAAGCCCACCCTGGACCGGATAACATCCCCTTTAACCTAACCTCAAGAGCACAATAATAATAATAATAATAATAATAATAATAATAATAATAATAATAAAGCGAAGGACAATCAAGATAGTAATAAAAGATAAATAAGTCAACTAAAAGTTTTAAGAGTCAAAACCTACAATTCAACCCACACTTGTCCACAATAGCCTCTAAAACTAGAATATCAACTAAGTCGGTACATGCCCCCGACTACGATCAAAGAATCCAAAAGTACTATGAAAATATAGAAAGAATAGTGAAATGATAAGGCCTTTCAAAGGATGGAGGCTCACAACAACTCGACAGACGTGCTCAACCACCTAACGCTACACAGGAGCAACAAAAAAGTCTTCAGATCATACATCATGAAATGATGTAGCATCCTAGGACAGTCAGTGGGATAAGAACTTGCATGTACCTCAGAGAAAGTCATAAAATAATGCCATTTCTAAAATCAGTTAAAATCACATACACATATTCATATTTACATTTATAGGATACCAGAATAGGGTAAAGGGTCATGAACATGAGATTTTAAAGATTTAACCTGAACTGTATAGCTCGGATCATCCTAAAGGAAACCATGGTCTATATGGGTTCATCTCCCCCTGCTGAAAGAGCCCCAGTGCTTGTTAACCACATAAATTGGAGAAAGGTCGAGGGAAAGTTAAAGCCACCAAGGCAGCTAGTCGTCCCAAATATATATATATATATATATATATATATATATATATATATTAAGTGTATAATGTGCTATAGAAATATAGCACTTACGATGCTTAAACTATGAGAACATGCATGTTCTTACGGCTATGTTGTTAGATTTGATGGTTTTTATAGGAAATTAGGTTTTGGATGCTAAATGCAAGAGAAACTATGAAAAGTGGTTTGAATCATAGTTAAAAACCCATTTTAAGCCTCTACTGCCCAAGGTACGACTTTCTCTTAATGACCCGTAAGGAGTCTGTATGAGTCGTATCTTGGACAGACCTTACAAGTCGTACCCTGGACAGATTTGACATAGCTGCAACAATGCATCAGTATTTTGGCCATAACTTTTCACCCTGCTATCAGATTAAGACAAAATTGGTATAGTTGGAAAGCTAATTCAATTGTCTATCTGTTGGTGGGTTTTGAGATAAAAAATACTGAGTACACAAAAGATATGTGAGGTTGAAGATGACAATAGCAAGATTCTTCACAAGAACTTAATTGTTAATGGACGTTTTCACTTGCCTATAAGCAAAGAGACATTTGTGATCTTTATATGCATCTAAATCCAAAGTTGAAGTCCCAAAAGTATACGAGTCGAAAGTATGCATGTTAAATAGGTTGGATCGATTCAACTCAGAATTGGCCTACTTCAGTTACCGGGTTCTGGGTCGGGCCGATACTAGGTTAATTTTAATGGGTCGGTTTGGTCTGGGCCCAAACAGTGAAAATTTATGAAATAAATCAGGACCGGCCCACTTAACCTTGGTCCAGTTTTGACTGGTCCAAACCAGTCAAAACTAAAAAAAAAACTCAAAATTAAATATTTTTTTCCAATATACACACACGTATATACATTCTAAATACGTTAAACAATATAAATATAATATTTATACACTAAATATATACTATTTAGAAAATATATACACATATATACTTTAAATATATACTAGTTTAGAGTCTATAAAAAATATATATACATATATACGTATATATATATATATATATATATATATATATATATATATATATACTACTTAAAATACCACTTGAAACAATATACATACAACATATATACACTATATATATATACTACTTTAGAAAACATATAGACATGTATACATTAAATATATACTGCTTTGGAGTCTATAGAAAATATATACACATATAACATATATACATTATATATTATACTACTTTAGAAACATATACACATTAAATATATACTATTTTAGTCTATAGAAAATATATAGACATATATGTTGAATATATACTACTTAAAATACCACCTAAAACAATATACATACAACGTATATACACTATATATAGATATTATTATTATTATTGTTGTTGTTGTTGTTGTTGTTGTTGTTGTTGTTACTTGCTATTATATGGTACTGTCAGATCTTTAATATGAATGGTAAAACTTGACTCAATCTATTAGACTTAGAGAAATATATTTTATAAATGGATTATTTTGAAAGTAGTACTATGATCTTTCATCTCTACACTGTAGGTTGTTTAACCTAAGCATTAATGGATAGATTGCTGGTGGAGACTTAGGGACTTACAGATGGTTATTTATAACCTTTGAACTACCTGACTAATGAACCTTTTAGATAAAATATATCTAGCTAAAACATATAGTATTGAGGCAAGATTTCACTAATTTAATTACCAGATCTGACTCTTCCATATAGTATTGAGTTAAGTACTTGAATATTTTTCTTTATGAAACCCAATGGTCTCTTGATCCAAGGATAGGAAGCTTTTAAGTTATTATTGTTGTTGTTAATTGTTTAAATTCTTCTATGGCTTTCTGTCGTCCCTTCTCCTCTACCTCTAAGAACTTCTTATCATCTCCATCCACTCCAACTTCCTACAATTATCCAAATTCAAAGCTTAAGAAAGAGATTAGTTTCTCTGATTTACAGCAATCAATTGATGACTATCAAATTCCCAGGCATTCTCAAGACCAAATTTACAAAACTCCCTCAAGATGGCGGTCTCTAACAAGTGACTACCATATCTAAACAGTTGAACAAACTATCCCTCTTGAATTATACCATAAGGATATCAAGCTTCTCAACCCCAGGACTATCGAAAGATATAAGCGTAAGTACGATTACCTTCATTTTTGCCTAATCCAAATGTAACGACCTGATTTGCTGAACCAGAACGCTACACGGTACTCATGACCCCGAAGGACCATAAGCTAACCCATGACTGATGTCTATACCTGTATACTACATAAGATAACATAATAATGCAAAAACATGCACTAAAAGGCCATAAGTTCGATCATGAACATAGTTGAATAATGTACATCTATGTGGGGTAATAGAATACCCAAAATAAAACTGAAGTCTAAAACATGATAGTCTGTATCAAGTCTACATCTAGTTTGAAAGCCTCTACTATCTGAAGAATCTGAATAAGGAGTTGATGAGACATATCCCCAACTAACTCCAACTAATAAGCTAATCAATAAGATACTAAAAAATCATTATGTCATCGAAGGATGAGGACTCACTTCTACTCTGACTACTGAATCTGGGATCTACTGCTGATCTGGAACTCATGTCTCTGAACCTATGGTGAACATAAAAAGAAAGCACCATAGCGTGAATGCGTCAGTACATATGTACTAAGTATACATGTGAGGTACGCTAAATACAAGGGTCACATGCATGCTAATTCTAACTGACTTTCTAAAATGAACGTAAGAATACATTCATAAATACGTAACTGTAACTAACAACTTTATTTCATGATTTCTTAGTCTGTATACTGATAATGTGACATACTAGTAACTAATATGACTAATAACATGAAGGACTATATTTGAATAATGCTTATAACATAGATGACTGTATCTGGGTATAACTGATAATGTAGGTGACTATAGCTGACAGTCCTGAATCTGATGAAATATCTGAGTTTCATACTATATTTGAGTTGACTATATCTGAAAGTCCTGATATCTGAAGAACTATCTGAGTTCTATTATTGAGAATGATTAACTATATCTGACAGTCCTAATTCTATAACATGAAACTATAGGAAGTCGTATCTAACCGACATGCCCCAAAGGTGCTATAATAGCTGAGCTAGGGTCCAATCTATGCCTGATTAGAAGAGTGTCAATATTGCGCCAGTGGTAAGGACAACATGTAAAGTGACCATACCGCGTACAGAAAGCCATCTTCGGGATATCATATTCTCTAACTCTAAGGTGATGATAGTTGTATCTGAGGTCTATCTTAGAGAAATAACTGACACCCTGAATTTGGTCAAATAAGTCATTGATTCTGGGAAGAGGATACTTGTTCTTGACCATAACCTTATTGAGTTGATGGTAATCAATGTACATTTTGAGAGAACTGTCTTTTTTACGCACGAATAAGACTGGTGCGCCCCATGGGGAAATGCTAGGTCTGATGAATCCCTTATCTAAGAGATCCTTCAACTATTCTTTTAGTTCCTTGAGTTTTGTTCATGCCATTTTGTATGGCGGAATAGAGATAGGCTGAGTGTCTAAAAAAAGATCAATACTGAAGTCTATTTCCCTTTCGGGAGGAATTCCTGGAAGATCTTTGGGAAAGACATCTGAATATTCATTGACTACTGGGACTGATTCGAGACTGGGAGCCTTAGAACTGGAATCTCTAATATGAACTAGATGATAAACACATCCCTTAGATTTCATTTTCTTTGTCCGAAGGTAGGAAATAAGTTGACCCCTGAAAGCGGATACACTACTCTTCCACTCTAGGATGGGTTCTTTTGGGAACTAAAACTGAACTATTCTATTTTTGTAGTCGACTATGGAATAGCGGGAATGAAGCCAATCCATGTCGAGAATGACATCAAAATCAGTCATCTCTATTTCATCTAAGTTTACTGACGTGACTTTCTAAAATATCATAACCGGGTAGTTCCTATATACCTGTTGGGCTATGATGGTTTTACCCACTGGGGTAGAGACTGAGAAGGGCTCTGCTAGAATTTTATGACTGATTCTGAAATCAACTGCTATATAAGGAGTAACAAATGACAAGAAAGCTCCTAGATTTAGTAAAGTGTAAACATTCACATGAAAGATCAGTAAGATACCAGTAACTATATCAGGAGAACTTTCCTAATCATGTCAAGTCTGAAGAGCATAGAGATGATTCAGGCGTTGCCCACTAGTAGCACTGAAAGTGGCACCCTGCTGGTTTGGGTGACCAAACTTAGCTAAGGAGCGATTCTGTTGACCCTGAGGACCTGGCTGCGGACAGTCTCTAACTCTATGGCCTAGCTTCCAACACCCAAAACAAATGCCACTACCTGCTCTACACACACCCTGATGGTGCTTACCGCAAGTCTAGCAAAAAGGATAGGTGCGAGCACTACTAACACTGCCCTGGGTCTTAAAGCCTGGGGCTCTATCTTTGTTAACCTCTCTGAACTTAGAAACTGGAGCACTGGCTGTAGAAGGAGATAGAACTAATGACTTAGGATGAAACTGAGAATGATTTTCTCCTTCTGATTTAGGCTGAGCGAAGTTGAAACTACCTATCTTCACTCTCTTACTCTGCTTTTCCCTCTACTTAATTTTTTGCTCTTCTATCTGCTGAGCATGGATCATATGTCTAGCTAAGGTCATGTCACTGTTCAGCATAACAAATCTGCACTCATTGACCACGCTGTCATTCACCCCTGAAGCGAACTTACTCATCTTGAATCTACTGTCTGCAACCACATGAGGGGCATACCTGGAAAATTAAGTAAACTTAAAAGAATACTCTTCCACTGTCATATTGCCCTGCCTGAGGTTGATGAACACTAGCACCTTGGCTTCTCTAAGCTCTTGGGGAAAGAATCTGTCTAAGAAAGCAGTGATAAAATCCTCCCATTCTATAGGACCTGCATCATCTGATCTTTCAGACTTCCACTATTTGAACCAAACATGAGCCATATCCTGCAACTGGTATGCAGCTAGCTCAGCATTTTCAATAGTAGTCACCCCCATGGCGTCTGTCACTTTTTGAACTTAATCTAAGAATTCCTAAGGGTCTTCATCAACCTTAGACCCGAGGAAGGTTGGAGGATTCATTCATGTAAAGTCTTGAATCCTCGCTGCAGCTGAGTTGGCCACTGGGTTGGATGGAATAACTGTTGTCCGTTCATTATGAGCAGCGACTAATTGCGTAAGAGTGGTAAATACGGTCCTGAACTCCGCATGAGAAACATGATTGCCCAAAGGTTCTTCGTGCAGAGGAGCTAACTGATTTCTTCTCTTAGGAGGCATGTTCTGAAATAAAGAGAAGAAGCAGATTAGACTGAGAGACTGACTTTTGATTATGCTCACAGGCATGACATAAATACTGAACGAAGGGAAACTATTCTTAAAATATCTCATAGCCTTTTACACATAAATATGGCATGCAACACACCCATGTACAAGACTCTACTATATGCGGCTTTTCAACTTTCTAGGACTCTATTGAACCTTAGTATCTGATACTAAGTTTGTAACGACCCGAGTTATTGAATCGGAATGCTACACGATGCTCATGACCTCAAAGGACCACAAGCTAACCCATGAATAATATCTGTACCTGTATACTGCATAAGATAACATAATAATACGAAAACATACACTGAAAGGCAATATGGTTCGATCATGAACATAGCTGAATAACGTACATCTGTGTGGGGTAATAGAATACCCAAAATAAAACTGAAGTCTAAAACATGATAGTCTGTATCTAGTCTGCATCTAGTCTGAAAGCCTCTACTGTCTGAAGAATCTGAATAAGGAGTTAATGGGACATGTTCCCAACTAACTCCAACTAAGAAGCTAATCAATGAGATACTAGAAAATCATTATGTCCTCGAAGGATAAGGACTCACTTCTACTCTGACTGCTGAATCTGGGATCTACTGCTGATCTGGAACTCGTGTCTTTGAACCTATGGTGTAACATAAAAAGAAAGCACCATAGCGCAAATGCTTCAGTACATATATACTAAGTATACATGTGAGGTAGGATAAATGGAAGGGTTCACATGCATGCTAATGCTAATAGACTGTCTAACATGAACGTGAGAATACATGCATAAATACGTAACTATAACTAACAACGTGATTTCATGATTTCTGAGTCTGTATATTGATAATGTCACATGCTAGTAATTGATATGACTGATAACATGAAGGACTATATCTGAATAATGTTGATAACATGGGTAACTGTATCTAAGTATAACTGATAACGTGAGTGACTGTAGCTGACAGTCCTGAATCTGATGGAATTATCTGAGTTTCATACTGTATCTGAGTTGACTGTATCTGACAGTCCTGAAATCTAAAGAACTATCTAATTTATATTACTAAGACTGATTGATTGTATCTGACAGTCCTGATTCTATAACATAAAACTGTGGGAAGTGGTATCTAACTGACATGCCCAAAAGGTGCTATGATAGCTTAGCTGGGGTCCAATCTATGCCCTGATTAGAAGGGTATTAATACCGCGCCACTGGTAAGGACAACATGTGAGTAACCCTCATATAATAGGTAACTCTAGCAATAACAGTAAGAACCCTCACATAACAGGTTAAGCCACCTTATCTACCCTCATATAGCAGACTATGATATCTCAACCTATGCTGGCTACATAGTTCTGGAATGCAAGGATTGCTTCTAGGAATCACACCTTCGTATAACAGGTGAGTCGCCATCCTTAGGTTAACTCAATGTTAATTCCTACTCCCCTCTGAATGGACACTAAACATGATTTATTGAACTGAACTGAGCATGGACTGAGTTACTAAATTTTCATGGCTGACGGAATACTACTGATATCTGATAACTGACTAAGTCATGAGATCTTGGAGATTTTTCCTGAGTCATTAGACTATCTGAAGTCTAAGAGTTCATTTCTTGACTGAGAGTATTGTGAAAACATGACATGGATCTAGGCACACAACTAATATTTCGGGTACAAGTACCCCTAGGACTCAATGAAAGGAAACTGACATGACTTTATATTCTTGAATACATGATAATCACCAAAATACGTTTATTGAAGAATTTCATCAAATGTCTAATAGGAATAAGCTTGTACATTTATGGGAATTTTCATGATATCATGCTAGTTAGGTAAATTTTCTTTATCTAGGCATTTTATCAAACATATGGCAGGCATAGTACATGTAAACATCATGGTATAGCAATTAAACATCATGGTTCACTTCCAATTTCATCATACAAGGTTTTAGTCATGAGATTTCATAAATCTTTATCTATACTAATCAACCTACATGGAATTTCTCATCAAATCATGGAATAGAAATCAATTCTTCATTTATCAGTGTGAAAGAGAACATATAAAACATGAAAACATGAAGAAAGTCCATAACTTGCAGTTAAAAAGGGATTCTTGGACTTCATGGATGAAACGAAACCATGAATGAACACTAGGCATACCTTAGATCATGATTTCATGAAGATTAATGGTGAAACCTTCCTGAATTTTAATCCCTAATAGAAACCCTAGCTTGTTCTTGAGATACACTAATATGTTTTGGGTAAAAAGTGACTGAATTACGTGTTAAAGAGATTATATAGGGGTAGGAAGTTGACCCTTTTAACCCTGGACACGTCATTAAATTTTTGGTAAAATATCCCGAGTTGGGCCCATGGCGTGACGCGGCGTTATCGCGTCGTGTCACTGAAAATTAATAATTGGAAAACTGCACGGTGGTGCGACACAGAGCTATCGCGTTGCCACCTTGTCTATGGCATGGAAGTTTGGAGTGATGCGCCAGTATCATGGAGCAACACTGTATTTTGACAATTTCCTTTCGAGCTATCTCCGCGACGTGCTGAAGGCTCAGGTTAGACACTGTCTCACTAAAAAGGCTCTAACTCTTCGCCCGGGTCTCGAATTTGGGCGAATTATATATTGATGGAAAGCTTATTCAATTTCCCATCTGATAGAAAGTGAAAATTATGGAAATACCACATGTATAAGAATGATTTCTTATTTCAAAAAAAGTTCTAACATCCTTGAGATGATTTTCAAGCTACAAAAAAGCACGGGTATTACACCAAATAGAAGCTAAACCTCTTTCATGAGAAGGTTTAGATACCTCACTACTCCTTTATCTTAGGGACTCCAGGTTCCTAGACATCAATGATTCCTTACTAGGATTAGTCAAAACCAGTCTTTGTAATGGTCCAATTTATTTTGACTATTTTCCAAATTTTACCGTTTCTTTGAAGGATTTAAATATATTATATTCTTTAACACTCAAGGTTAAGACGTCTAATTACAAAAACAAATTTAAGTCTCTCCTAGTAGCAATCATTTATAGAGTTCAGTATAAGACTATCAATACTATATTTGGCTCCGGGGCTATGACAAAATAGCTATAAAGGAGAAACTGTACTCTTCCAAACTGATCTTCAACGGTCTCACTTGTCAGTTCCCAAACCAATCTCCTGGAATCAAGTATCCTTTCCCCAAAGTTGGACGTTACAAGATGCAGCTCCAGCAGAAAAACCTAAGTATACTATAATTTCTCATATCAGACAGTTCTCCACAGAAACTATTTCCATTTCTTTCCAGAGATATTTTAGCCAACGGATCTCTGGATCTCCATATGTTCTTTTTGAGATACAAACGGTAAGAAATTCAGTTTTCTTATTTCCCTATAGAATCAAGACTGTTAACTTTGAATCTAGAATTTTATAGGCTAAATATTCTGTGGAAACACCTCCCACTGAGATCCATGATGATCTACCCCAATCACCAACCTACTCAGCCTTAGGTGCAGAGCTAGGGGTTTTAAGTCAAGATTTTCATATTGATAAGAAAACTCTTGGAATAGAATTTTATTCATCTAGAAATATTTTAAAATGAACTTGGATTTTTAATAATTTCACGAAGGATGAAAGAAAAAAATATTCAATCAATTTACTATGGATTTCTACACTGTCCTAAAACAAATTAGTTTCTTTGAATGGTTTAAGGCTTATGCTAAATATCACCAATTGGATTTTCCTTTTTTTAAATCAATCAATGTTTCAAAAGTACGAAAAACCATAAATAGTGCAGATGTCACCTCTGAACTCCCTCCATCACAAGGTTTTACAATTTCTCATGCCAATAACTTAATCATTGCCTCACCTTTCAAAAGAAAGGCTGACAATGAACCAGTTACTGGTAAGGACATTAAAAGTCTTTTCGCACAAAATAACTATACCAATAAGTATCTTTATACACTTGGTGAATACTTGACTTTAAAACCATCTTTAACTCTTAAGTTATCAGAGGCACCTACCTCGTCCTCTCCTTTGTTTAAGCCTTACGAGATTCCTACAACTTTCACTAGGGAACTCTAAATACACAATTCAAAATCTTTTACACTACTATCTGACCTTCAGTGGAGGGTTCTACAAATTGAGAAATTCCTCCACCCAGACATTCCTGAGACCCCAGGTGTTGACTCGTCTGCCACAATTAGAGTACTCCAACAGAATGATTCAGATGACAGCCAGCCGAAGGAAGAACCTCCTCTTGAAATAGCTCTTGTCAAAACTGAATCTTCTAATTGGTGAAAGCCACAAAAACTTTATTACCCTAGAGATACTCCTCCAGACATAGCTTTAGAAGAAAGTCCCAATATTATACAGAATAACTATAACACCAATAATATCTATGAATGGAACATAGATGGTTGTTCTGAGTGTAACATTTTATCCAAACTTCAGCAAATAACAATGGTTACCACTGCTTATAGAACTGCCCATAACTGCTCTGATCAACTCACTACCCATGTCCTAGTAGTTGGATTCACAGGTCAGCTTAAAGGATGGTGGGATACCCATCTTTGTGAGAAAGATAAACAAAGTATCTTCCAAAGTGTCCATGTGGATTCCTTAGAAGAACCAATTCTTAAGGATGGAGAAACCATTCCTAATTCCACAAATACATTGATTTATACTATTGTCAAAACCTTCATCGGTATTCCAGGTATCTTTAGAGAAAGGTACTCTGAAGTACTCAACAATTCAACAATCTTCAATTCAAAATGCTTTCTAATTTCAGGTGGTAAAAAGATTCTTTCCTTATGAGGATCTATGAAAGACCTGATGGAAACCTCCCATATTGGAAAGAAAAATTCCTAGATAGATTGCCTAAGTCCCTTAGAGACTTAGTCAATGAAGACCTTCAAAATCAATATTCAAACGAGATCATCCTATATGAGCAAATCACTTATGGTCAGCTCACAAGCCTATTCCAGCAAGTTGCACACAAAATTTGTTGACAATATAAGATACCAAGGTAACTCGCTAAGGACAGGGCCTAAACCCATTGAGATTTAGAAAGTTTCTGTGAATAATTCAGCCTCCCCTCTTGTAGGAAGAAGGCTTATATAAAACCACCCTCAAAAAAGGAAGTTTCTACTACTAATCTTAATTTTCCACGAAAATCAAAATTGTCCCATCCTAAACGGAACCAGACGGTAAAACCAACTCTTTCTACCCCTAATAGTGGCAAATGTTATTGGTGTGGACAGCCAGGTCATATTGCTAAATATTGTAAATTATCTAAAAAGGTTAGAAACCTCGACCATGAAGAATATGTCCTTATCCAAATCCAACACCTCTTATTAGAAGAAAGTGGATATTCGAACAGTGCTAATGACGAATTTGATTAGAATTCAACCAAATCCAAAATGATGACTTGGAATCCGCCCTATTTGATCAAGAAGACCAACCAATGATCAATGTTCTAACAAAAGAACAAGTTCTCCTCTTAGAAATGATTGGAAATTTATAAAATTTTGACCAAAAGAAGCATTATCTTGACCAATTCAAAAAGACTCTAGACAAACCTTATACCTCTTCGTCTGGTGTATTTTCTCAACCCCAGATTACAAATACTTACAACATCACTGACGTCCTGAAATGGTTTCTGTCGAGTAAACCTAGGGCAGTAACTATTCAAGACCTCCAATCTGAGATAGTACTCCTTAAAGAAGAAGTTAGGCAAATCAAAGCAAGACAATACTTAGATTACCTTTTTTTCCAATAATTCTCTACAAAGGTTGAACACTCACAGCCAATAGATGACATCGTTCCATTGGATCAGGAAATTGAAGAGGGAGATTTCCTTGTTCAATGCATTTCAAGAATTACCATCAGAAGATGGCACAATCGAATAACCTTGGTTATAAACAAATCATTTGTCCTAGATATTATTTTCTTGTTTGATACAGCTCCAAATCTCAATTGTGTCCAAGAAGGACTTATCCCTACTAATTACTTCAAAAAATCTGCAAAAGCCCTTATAGCTGCAAATGGTAGTAAACTAAGAATAAGTTACAAACTTTTCAATGTCGAAATATGAAATTCTCTATAAAATTCACTTCTTTCATCCTCTAGTTCCTTCGTCCTAGTAAAGGATATAACCAGTCCTGTAATACTAGGAACTCCTTTTGTTGAAACTTTAATCTCTTTCAGGGTTACTCATATGGGAATAACTATTAAAGCCAACAATATAATTCTCCCATTTGACAAATCGCCCATTCAAAAAATTTTATTCTTTCTGAAAAACAAAGAGGCTCAAATCAATTTTCTCAAAGAAGAAATTATATTTCGAAGACTGGAACAACAGCTTCAGGAACCTTCTCTTCAATCTAATGTCAAGGCCTTAGAAATAAATATTGAAAAAGAGTTTTGTGTTGATCTGCACACAACATTTTGGAATCACAAAAAGCATATAGTTTGGCTTCCTTATGAGCCTGACTTTAATGGAAAAACCATTCCTACCAAAGCCTGTCCAATTTAAATGAATCATGAGCTAACAATCTATTATTAGATAAAAATCAATGATCTTTTCCAAAAGAAGATCATCTCGCCAAGTAAATCTCCTTGGAGTTGTGTTGCCTTTTATGTCAATAAAAGTTCTGAAATCAAATGAGGAGCCCCTCATTTGGTTATCAACTACAAACCTCTCAATTTCTCCCTTCGATGGATTATGTATTTTATTCCTAATAAAAAGGATCTTCTCCAAAGGCTTTATGCTACTATAATTTTCTCCAAGTTTGATCTAAAATCAAGATTTTGGCAAACCTAAATTGATCCAAGAGATCATTACAAAATCATTTTTACAGTACCATTCGGGCAGTATGAATGGAACGTAATGCTCTTTGGCCTAAAAAAAATACCCCTTCAGAATTTTGAAAAATAATAAATGACATTTTTAATCCTTTTTCGACATTCATTATCGTCTATATTGATGATGTGTTAGTATTTTCCACCAACATTGATCAACATTTTAAACATTTATGAGTATTTTTTAATATTATCAGAGAAAATGGCTTAGTTTTGTCCAAAACTAAGTATTGTCTTTTTCAAGTCGATCTTAGATTCTCAGCCAAAAAATTTGCCATGGTACTATTACCCCAATTCAATGGTCCATCCAATTCACTGACAAATTTCTTGATTAAATTCTTGATAAAACTTAACTTTAACGATTTTTAGGATGTGTTAATTATATAGAAGATTTTATTCCAAGACTCAATAATTTGTTAAAACCTCTCCATGACAAGCTGAAAAAGTCTCCTCCTTCGTGGACTCAAATCCATACCAATGTAGTCAAGGAAATCAAATTAAAAGCAAAAGACCTCACTTACCTGTCCCTCCTCGATCCCTCTGCATTCAAAATAGTTGAAATAGATGAATCAGACATAGGCTATGGTGGCATTTTAAAACAAAAAAAAATGATAAAGAATATATAGTTGCATTTGCATCCAAGTATTAGAATAAAGCTCAACAAAATTATCCAACTATCAAAAAAGAAATTTTAGCAACTGTATTGTGCATTTCCAAATTCCAAGATGATTTGTTAAAACAATATTTTTTACTAAGAATTATTGTAAAGCTGAAAAATATGTTTTACAAAGTGATGTATAAAACCTTGCCTCTAAACATATATTTGCTAGGTGGCAGACAATTTTATCTATTTTTTATTTTGATATTGAATATATCAAAGGGAGCTCCAACTCTATACCAGATTTTCTTACTAGGGAATTCTTGCAGGGAAGATAACATACCTAGAAAAAAAAAGAACCTCCACCTCCACAAATTTCGGCTCTTCTACCTCCAGAAGAGGCCACCAAAAAAATTGTTACCCCACAACAAATAACCTCAGTTGTACCAAAGCAACTTCCAAATGTAATAGCTTACACAAATCAGCTAAGATATCAAACCCCAGTTGATTATGCCATGTCGGGATTACCTCAATCATTCATGATGCAATCAAGTATAAATCCAATCTCAATTTCCAACACCAAGAAATGGGATGATTTAGTCGACGACGAAGAAGAAGAGACTTAGTTAGCTCAAACAGTGTCTGTTCCCTGGACAAAAAAAAATTAAAACAATGGCGCTCACTTATGGGTCTTAAGGATCCATCCAGCATGACAGGTGCCAATAGAAGGGATTATCTGAGAGATTTTTAGATTTTTCAAAATATGTGTTCACAAGCAGAGGCCTCAAGCCACGCATTATCTTCTCATTCTGTGGTTGCCAAGGGCACCATGAGAAATCCAGTGGAGGTAGAAAACTCCATTAATTTTTCTCTTAATTTTCCATAAAGTGATTCCAATATTTGTCCTGTACAAACTAAAATAGTTTCCTCACTTATCCCACAACCAATTTCTTCCAGTAAAGGGTCCTCCTCAGATGATCCAACATATTTCAAAAATGATAGTGTTTTCCCAATAATCCAAATTGAAGTTAAGTATTGGCACTCAAACCCCCAAGAGGTAGCTAAGCAAATACTTAGCCCTACAACAAATTTTATCCAAAAAACTCCTGTCCATACCCAAAAATTTTATGAATCATACTGACAGACACCTAATCATATTTGTTCAAAGCCCTCAAAGACAAATAAACTCAATCTTATGTTACCCATAACATGGTGTGGATTAACAAAATCATCTCACCAAAAGAGTGGGGTACGCATCTAGTAAAATATCGAAAGCTTATCGAAGCTTTTGAACCCCAATATTATAATTATTTTGATTATCATAGAGTGTGGATGAATGTATTCACCTTCCAAAATAAAACTAACAAATATTCTTGGTTTCTGCTCTGGGGGAAGCAACTAGCTTCAGAATTTTTCCAATGGTTCCTACACCAGTGGTGGCCAATTTATGGCCACACCTTTGAGATCCTTCCTCCCCCAGTCTGAGAAAGATATAAATATTTTACCCAAAGATTTCATGATGATTATCAAATTCCTTTGCTTTTACAATTTTCCTACAGGTTCCATATTCCTTGGATATTTTTATGAAAATTTGTCTTTCACAAACCAAAGAGGCACAAGGGACTTCCATGGTTAGCTCTCCAAGGCTATTATAAATGGTACAAGAATTGGTATCCGATGGAAGCTTATGTATCGGAAGTAGAAAAATAGTTTCGGCGCAATCTTGGATGTCTGACCCCCAATAGATGCCGCCCAAATCTCATTTCTACAATAAAAATCAATTACAGTCGCACGATTGGCTAAGTTAGATAGCCGGGGAGATTTTATTCAATAAATGAAAAAAATTCTCTAACAAATCAAAGATGGAGTTCCCACCAATCAATATTCAACTACAAAATTAGACACAGATGTTGAAGAAGAAATTCAATCAATTTGACATCAAATTTACATTATCAAGGAGTCATCAAAACATTGATGTCATGCATGACATCAACAATCAATTGCTGAAAATTATAGTCAATATTACTGTAGCTCATTGTAGCTACACTGTAGCAATAATTGAAGGTGTTACTATAGCACTTTTACTGTAGCATATTTTGGCTATAAATAGCCCATTTCTCTTCTTGAGAAGAACTCTATAATTCTTGGTTAGAGTTTGCTCTCTCTCTCTCTCTCTCTCTCTTTGTAATCATCAAATTTATTTTTGATATTAATATCAAAATTTAATTTTCATATTTGTGTTCTTAATTTCATTATTAACATATGGTCGGCCTTGCCGCCTAATTTACTTATTATAACTCTTTTATTTCATTTATTTAGTTGCATCATTAATATATGATTGACCTTTCCACCTAATCTATTTTATAAAAGGATTATTTTAATATCACCTGAAATCTATTTTATAAAAGGATTATTTTGAAGGTAGTGCTGTGATTTTTCAGATCTACACTGTAGGTTGTTTAACCTAAGCATTAATGATTGGATTGCCAGTGGAGACTTAGACTTACAGATGGTTATTTATAACCTTTAGAATATCTAACTAATGCCGCCCAAATCTCATTTCTACAATAAAAATCAATTACAGTCGCACGATTGGCTAAGTCAGGTAGCCGGGGAGATTTTATTCAATAAATGAAAAAAAATTCTCTAACAAATCAAAGATGGAGTTCCCACCAATCAATATTCAACTACAAAATTAGACACAGCTGTTGAAGAAGAAAT
Organism: Capsicum annuum; assembly: GCF_002878395.1. Taxonomy (NCBI): domain Eukaryota; kingdom Viridiplantae; phylum Streptophyta; class Magnoliopsida; order Solanales; family Solanaceae; genus Capsicum; species Capsicum annuum. Next base: position 121,436,106 of record NC_061116.1, read on the forward strand.
TCAATCAATTTGACATCAAATTTACATTATCAAAGAGTCATCAAAACATTGATGTCATGCATGACATCAACAATCAATTGCTGAAAATTATAGTCAATATTACTGTAGCTCATAGTAGCTACACTGTAGCAATAATTGAAGGTGTTACTATAGCACTTTTACTGTAGCATATTTTGGCTATAAATAGCCCATTTCTCTTCTTGAGAAGAACTCTATAATTCTTGGTTAGAGTTTGCTATCTCTCTCTCTCTCTCTTTGTAATCATCAAATTTATTTTGATATTAATATCAAAATTTAATTTTCATATTTGTGTTCTTAATTTCACTATTAACATATGGTCGGCCTTGCCGCCTAATTTACTTATTATAACTCTTTTATTTCATTTAGTTAGTTGCATCATTAATATATGGTTAACCTTTCCACCTATATTTTAATATAACCTGAAATCTATTTTATAAAAGGATTATTTTAATATAACCTGAAATCTATTTTATAAAAGGATTATTTTAAAGGTAGTACTATGATTTTTCAGATCTACACTGTAGGTTGTTTAACCTAAGCATTAATGATTGGATTGCCAGTGGAGACTTAGACTTACAGATGGTTATTTATTACCTTTAGACTATCTAACTAATGAACATTTTAGACGAAATAGATCTAGCTAAAACATATAGTATTGAGGCAAGATTTCACTAATTTAATTATCAGATCTGACTCTTCCATGTAGTATTGAGTAAAGCAGTTGAATATTTTTCTTTATGAAACCCAATGGTCTCTTGATCCAAGAGTAGGAAGCTTTTAATTTACTATTGTTGTTGTTAATTGTTTAAATTCTTTTATGGCTTTCCGTCGTTCTGGTCGAAATTTTGTAAATTGCCAATCATTTCTAAGAGGAGATCTTGTTCTTTTGTTAGAACATTGATCTTTGGTTGGTCTTCTTGATTAGACTGGGAGGATTCCAAGTCATCATTTTGGATTTGGTTGAATTCTTGATCAAATTCGTCATTAGCGCTGTCATATATATATATATATATAGAGAGAGAGAGAGAGAGAGAGATAGATAGATAGATAGAGAGAGAGAGAGAGAGAGAGAAAGAGAGTACTTTAGAAAATATATAGACATGTATACGTTAAATATATACTACTTTAGAGTCTATAGGAAATATATACACATATAACATATAGACATTACATATTATACTACTTTAGAAATATATACACATTAAGTATATACTATTTTAGTCTATAGAAAATATATAGACACATATGTAGAATATATACTACTTAAAATATCACTTGAAATAATATACATACAGCATATATACACTATATATATATGTGTGTGTGTGTGTGTGTGTGTGTATACATACTACTTTAGAAAACATATAGACATGTATAAGTTAAATATATACTACTTTAGAGTCTATAAGAAATATATACACATTACATATTATACTACTTTAGAATCATATTCACATTAAATATATATTATTTTAGTCTATAGAAAATATATAGACATATATGTAGAATATATACTACTTAAAATACCACTTGAAACAATATACAATTGTACATACAACATATATACACTATATATATATATATATATATATATATATATATATATATATATATATATACTACTTTAGAAAATATATAAACAGTAGCAATATATGTAGAATATATACTACTTTTAAATAGCACTTGAAACAATATACATACAACATATATACACCATATATATATATATACTACTTTAGAAAATATATAGACATGTATACGTTAAATATATACTATTTTTGAGTGTATAGAAAATATATACACATATAACATATATACATTACATATTATACTACTTTAGAAGAATATACACATTAAATATATACTATTTTAGTCTATAGAAAATATATACACATATAACATATATACATTACATATTATACTACTTTAGAAGAATATACACATTAAATATATACTATTTTAGTCTATAGAAAATATATAGACATATATGTAGAATATATACTACTTAAAATATCACTTGAAACAATATACAATTATACATACAACATATATACACTATATATATACTACTTTAGAAAACATATAGACATGTATACATTAAATATATACTACTTTAGAATCTATAGAAAATATATACACATATATGTAGAATATATACTACTTTAAATACTGCTTGTGTATATATGTAGAATATATGTGTATATATGTTTGTTATGTTTATTACTTAGTGTAAAATTTGATAGTAATATATTAAAAGTATTTAATCAAACTAAAAATTCAACTTAAATGAAAAAAATTGCAAAGTAAGGAGTGAATGAATGTTGTATTTTATTGATTCCAAAAATCTCCAAAACTTATAATTTACGTGAATGAAAAATCTATATATTTTTCATTATTTTTTCAACTTGTTCATGTTAATATTAACGGGAACTGCCATAGGATAGTCAAAATCAATAGGTGCAAAACCATGCATTGGACTTGATTGTGCTGAGTTCTCCCTTGAAGTTAGAATTTCTTCAAGATCTTGTTAGTCTTCCGGTTCCACCTCCATTTCTTGATTTCTTAGTTCCGCTCTAATCCAATCTCTAAGGCAAACTAGAATATTCATAGCATTGTTTTCCAATGAGTGTCGGTTGTCTCCAAAATATTGTCGTCCCTGACTAAAAGCACTCTCTGATGCAATGGTTGACATTGAAATATTCAATATATCTCTAGCTAATCTTGAAAGCACAGGATATTGTATTTTGTTATTCTTCCACTAATCGAACGCGTTGATCCTTGCTCTACGATCCTATATCAACTGTCAAAGATAATACTTAAGCTCTTCCTGAGAAGTTGTGTATATTGAAGTCTCAACCCTGTCTCAAACATTTAAATCATAAAAGTAATCAGGAAAATCACTATGTGTCGGCCTTTTAGAAGATGATGGCACCTCGGAGCGACAGTTGAACTGATATTTATTGATACAGCTACATCAAGTAAATCGACATAATGGTTATATAATACTTCTATGTAAATGTTCGCATCACTCATAGTCATAAACAAATTTGGTTTTTCTTCAGGCTCTATCTCTGAGGAAGTATAAATAATAGAACTAAAGTCGCACATAGTATTATATTTCATACATGAATTTATTATAACACTAACCAAATAAATTGAGGGAAGTGGATAAAAATATTTTTTTAAATTTAGCAAACATAGCACTAACAGCTTCTTTTTAACCTTCTCTATTTTTATATTCTTTAAGCAAACAAGAAATTTTGGCTAAATAAACTAAAATATAACAAACAGTAGGATAATAAGCACCGAAAAATTCAATCGTAGCTATATAAAATTTTTCCAAAAACTTAACAAGATCATCAATTGCAGCCCAATCAGAATCATATAGCATACACTCAGGAAATGAAATTGAATATTGATTAAAAGTCCTTGTAATAGGAATTTTATGAGCAAGACAAGTTTTTAAATAAGTATAAGTAGCATTCCATCTAGTATCACATTCTTCAGGCATTAATATCAGTCTAAGTCCATTTTTTTCACATTTAACTTTAAATTCTCTCACTTTTTTTCTTCGATTATTTCTTTAAATAAATCCAACAGCAAGCCGGACCTTTTCAATATAAAATTCAATAAATTCAAGACCATCTTTTACGATTAAGTTATATATATGACAAGCACACTTAAAAAAAAATATTTCAGGTAACGGCGGAGAAAGGTCAGCTTTTAACTAGTCAGAAGCAGCCTTGTTGTTAGATGCATTATTAAAAACAATACATAATTTTTTTTCAATACCATAATATTCTACAATTTTAGTAATAGATTCAAAAATAAATTTTCCTGTATGTCTATGATCTTCATCATACAAAAAAGCTAGAATACCTTTTTGCATAACAAAATTAATATCTATCCAGTGATAAATAATGATTAAATAATTATTTTTATTAACAACACGACCAAGACCAGAAATTAGAGCAATTCTACATTGAATATTTTAATAATGTAGATAAATAACAAACATATTGTGCATGGAGTCTAAACATATCGGTCCGACAAGTACTTCTAGGAATACCATTAAACATAGGATTATAAATTGCTTGAATATAATGAATAAAAGCATCCGAAGAAGCAAAAGCGAAAGGCAAACAACCCACAACTACCATTTTGCTATTTCTTCCCGGTCCTTCATTTTATTATAATTCTTAATTAATTGGCCGGTTGTTGCGTTCAATCTGGTTTGGATTGGCCCACCAACAAGCTCGCCACCTTGTGCAATAAGTAACTCTCTAGCGTGGTTTTCTCTTACATGTCACATTAACGAACCTGTACCCCCTTGATTGCCTCCTCTTTTATGCTCATATACAACTTCACAAATATTGCATTGCACCTAAATTTTTTCATCTATTTCAGTAAAAATTCTCATGCAATACTAGTTCTTCTACGAGCACTTAGGGCACGAGAAAGAAGATTAACCGATTCAGATCTAACATTAGCATTTCCTATTGTGGGTGTCTCACCAATATTTTCATCATTTTCATCTAAATTAACCGCATCTACTTCATTCTCTTCTTCTATATCATAATTTTCCTAAGCTTCTGCATAATCAACATCGTAAGCACCTACACCTATTTCTTTCTCAAAAGGTTGACTAACCGGTACTAGAGGCACAGGGGTATATCTATTACTTGAACTACCTTTACCGGAACCGCTACCAATTTATTTTTTACTACCACTACCACTTCTGGGATAAATTTTTTTGATACTTTTACCGATGTTCTTTATTTTATCCATATTATAAAATAAACTAAAAAATATTCAAAATACACAATAATAAAAAAAAATATTCAACAATTAATACACTAATTAAAAATTAAAGGTAAGAGATGGAATGACAATACCAAATTTTAAAAGTATCCGAAAGTTGCAACTTTAGAAAACTTTCACTTGTATTTGTAAACGCAAAATTAAAAAATAAAATTGAGCACTTTAGGAGATAATTAGAATATTTGAGAGAATGAGAGAATAAGATTTGTGTGGAAAACGATTTGAATTTTTAGGGTATTTATAGAAAAAAATTTAAATTAAATATTTTTTAATTAAATAGGAGATTTGGCCAACTGGTCATTGTGTCCCAAAAGGAATTATAGCCGTTGGGCCAATTGTCAAATGACCCAGTAAGCAACAACCCAAAAAAAAATTAATTAAGCGGGTTAGGCTGGGCCGGGCTGGTTAATCGGTGGGCCTTGTCTGGGTTTGGATCGGATCGGGCTTGTCGGTCCTGTCAAGGTAGATGGCCCATCCCAGGACCAGCATCCCTGTAGCCTGGGGTTCACCGGGTCGGGCCCTTTAAAGGGGTCGGAATGGGCCATCCCGGCCCGTTTGACAGGTTTAGTCAAAAGTTTAAGTATAACTTGTATAAGGAAGTCGTACACAAACCAGTGTTCAAAGCTTGGAAAGATAAAATCCCAAGTTTATACGAGTGAAGGACACGAGTCATATACTCAAGTACAACTCGTCAGCAGAAGTTGTAAGCTGAAAAGAAAGTTGAAGCCTTAGGATATTCGACACTGGAACAGATACGAGAAGGCAGGGTACGACTCGTATGATGCCGGTACAAGTAGAAGATCGAGTCATAACGACTGCCGACATAACTTCACCTTTCCCGTTTTGTTTAGGATTTGTTTCCTAGAGTTTTCATATATCTCAATTACACTCTTATTATGCTTTAAAGTCCTATTATGTATGGTAATTAAGTTTTCCTATTTTATTTAGGATTTGATTTATAGTGTATTTCTATTTTATTTAGGAGTTGATTTCTATTAGCTAGGGTTGTGGGAACCCTGGCGAATTAGTGACATAGAGGAAGTGTGATATTCATTTATTCTATGATTTCATGTATCTTAATTCTTCTTGGTAATAATTAAACTCATAGCTGCTGTAGATGCTTGAGATTGCCTGTATTCGCATCTATTCGATAACCAAGAAGCTTTCGATTAGGAAAAAAAGGGTTAAGACAGTGATTTGGAGTACGATAACCAAGTATCTCATCTTATCACTTGATTAAGTGCAACTAAGGTCGTAGCAAGGGGAATCAACGTGACACCATGAAACAATAACCAAGTCAAAGGGTGAAATTTATCTTCTAAGCAGTTGATACTACCTATCTTGTAGGCTTTGCATAACAACAAAATAGTTGGGTTGATTGCAAGAAATTTATGGAATTGAGAAGCAAGGGGGAACACAAACCTAGTGTTCGTCTTCTATTATTTACAACCAAGAACAACCAATTCTTTTTCTTTTTATTTTATTTTAACAAATCCCCGAAGCCCCTTACTTTTTTGCACTGCCTGGTAATTATAACAAATTAGAAATAGATTTCTGGAGTATTCCCTGTGGGATTCGAACCCAACCTAGTTCGGTTACTATATTTGACAACAACCACTTTATCCTTCAATTAGAGGTGTATTTTGGGCGTCGTTAGTATACCAAGTACACGGTTATATAGACCCCCAACATTGGCAAATATAGTTTTCGATGTTCGTCTCCCGAGACTTACACCTTCATCGTGAGTTACACAATTCCCTATAAGCCTAGATTAAAATAATTTGCACATAAACCAATTCAATAACCCAAGAGTCATTCATTAAGGCATTTACCCCTTGGTATCATCATACCATTTTTCTTGCAATCTAAATTAAACATGTCAAACCAATCCACATAACCACATTGACTGCCAAGTTCTATTTAAAATCCAAACCATGTCCACCAAGGCCATCCAAGTCCATTTTTATATCCATTTATCCATCAGTATAATGCATTGGGTCCAAAAACAAGCTAAACCATGTAATTATCCATAATAAAAAATAAATTTACAAAGTGGGTTGAGGTTAATGCCAATTCCAAACCAAAATTCATACAATTTGGGAAAACCCATGTCCTCCATTCCAATCATTTAAATAATACACCAATTAAGTCCCAAAATCTTTAATTTAAAGTCATGAATAATCAATTTAAAACATGAGACAAGTAATTCAATCAGTAACAACCAAAATCCCTCAACCCAATTTCAAAGTCCGCAATTAAATCACATTAAAATCCATTCAATTAAAGCCGCAATGTATAATTTAAGTTTAGGGAAGAGAAACATGATTGTATACACAAGGAATTGAGGTCAGTTCAAAGTTTGGAGCCAGGATGATAAATTCACTGTAAAACCCTTGAATGTTCTTGGGTTTTGAGTTTAAGAGAGAAAGAGAATGATTTGATCTTAAAAAAATGAAGAAAAGGGGCTTATTTTATGTTTTAAGGTCGTACAAGGGGTAAAAAGACCAAAAGTCCCTCACCCTAAGTGGAAAAATTAAAAACTAGATGGAATTAAAACACTGGCGTGACACACCAATATCCCGGAGGTTAGCCTCCATGCCACGCCAATATCGTGGAGGTTAACCTCCCCGACACCATCTTATCATGGAGGCTTACTATCTAGGGGTCCCAAAATAGCCTTGAACCCCTTCCAAAAAAATTCAAACACCCTTTTTACATCTCTAAACATAATTCAACTCAAAAACTGACATTACGAATGCGAGAGTATCAAAAATAAAATGATCAAAATTTTAAGGGATCTTACTTTATCCCACCCTTAAGATCATTCATCCCCGAATGATGATTTAGGACACTTTTAATGCGAGAATAGCAAGAATACACCAGAATCAAATGACAACTTGGAAAATGACAAGAGAAAAATGAAACTCATACCTTAAGCACTTTCATCCAACCCGGGGAACAAGAATGATATTTGGCCTTCATATCATCCTCAGCTTCCCATGTTGCCTTTTCTACCTAGTAGTTTCTCCAAAAAACCTTCACCGAAGCTATATCCTTGGTCCTCAATCTACGACCTTGCCTATCTAAGATTTCAATAGGGACTTCCTCATAAGACAAGAAATTTGTAACACCAACATCCTCAACAGGCACTATCAAGGAAGGATCACCCACACACTTCTTCAGCATGGACACATGAAATACGGGATGAAAGGGACCCAAACTCATTGGTAAATATAACTTATATGCCATATTCTCAACTCTCTTTAAAATCTAGTATGTCCAACATAACGGGGACTGAGATTCCTCTTCTTCCCCAATGTAACAACCCAATTTGATAAACCAGAATGCTACATAGTGCTCACGACCCCGAAGGACCACAAACTAACCCATGATTAATATTTGTACCTATATACTGCTTAAGATAATATAATAATGAGAAAACATGCACTGAAAGGCCATAAGGTTTGATCATGAACATAACTGAATAGCGTAACATCTGTATGGGGTAATAGAATACCCAAAACAAAACTAAAGTCTAAAACATAATAGTCTGTATCTAGTCTTCATCTAGTCTGAAAGTCTCTACTATCTGAAGAATCTGAATAAGAAGTTGATGGGATATGTCCCCAACTAACTCCAACTAATAAGCTAATAATGAGATACTAGAAAATCATTATATCCTCAAAGGATGAGGACTCACTTCTACTCTGACTATTGAATTTGGAATCTACTGCTGATCTGGAACTTATGTCTCTGAACCTATGGTGTAACATAAAAAGAAAGCACTATAGCGCGAATGCATCAGTACATATGTACCGAGTATACATATGAGGTAGGCTATATGCAGTGGTTCACATACATAATTAATGTTAACTGACTTTCTAACATGAACGTGAGAATACATACATAAATACGTAACTGTAACTGACAACGTGATTTTGTGATTTTTGAGTTTGTATACTGATAACGTGACATGCTAGTAACTGATATGACTAATAACATGAAGGACTATATCTTAATAATGCTGATAACATGGGTGACTATATCTGAGTATGACTACTAACATGGGTGACTGTAGCTAACAGTCCTGAATCTGATGGAACTATCTGAGTTCTGTACTGTATCTGAGTTGACTGCATCTGACAGTCCTGAAATCTAAAGAACTAATTGAGTTTTATTACTGTGACTAATTGACTATATCTGAAAGTCCTGATTCTATAACATGAAACTGTGGGAAGTAGTATCTAACCGACCTGCCCCAAAGGTGCTATGATAGCTGAGCTGCGGTCCAATCTATGCCCTGATTGGAAGAGTGTCAATACCGCACCACTGGTAAGGACAACATGTGAGTAACTCTCATGTAACAGGTAACTCTAGAGAGAATGGTGGGAACCCTCATATGAAAAGTTAAGCCACTTCATCTACCCTTATATAGCAGTCTACGATGTCTCAATCTATGCTGGCTACATAGTTCTGGAATGCAAGGATTGCCTTTAGGAATCACACCCTCATATAACAGGTGTGTCACCATCCTTGGGTTTACTCGGTGCTAATTCCTACTCCCATCTGAATGGACACTGAAAATGATTTACTAAACTAAACTGTGGATGGACTGAGTTACTGAATTTCTGTGGCTAACGGAATACTACTGATATCTGACAACTGACTGAGTCATGAGATCATGGAGATTTTTCCTGAGTCATAAGACTATCTGAAGTCTAACAGTTCATAGCTTGACTGAGAGTATCGTGAGAACATGACATGGATCTAGGCACACAGCTAATATTTCGGGTACAAGTACCCCCAGAACTCGATGGAAGAAAACTGACATAGCATGATTTACTTTAAGACTTGACTATCATCATAATATACATTAATAGGAGCGTTTCATCAAACATGTAATAGGAATGAACTTGTACATACCTGGGGATTTCATGATATCATGCTAGTTAGACAATATTCCCTCATCTAGGCATTTAATCAAACATATGATAGGCATAGTACATGTAAAGCACATTATACAACAATTAAACATCATGCTTCAATTCCAATTCCATCATACAAGGTTTTAGTCATGAGATTTCGTAAATCTTTATCTATACTAATCAACCCATATGGAATTTATCATCAAATTATGTAATAGAAATCAATTCTTTATTTATCAACATGAAAGAGAACATACAAAGTATGAACATATGAAGAAAATCCATAACTTGTAGTTGAAAATGGATTCTTGGACTTCATGGATGAAAGGAGCCCATGAATAAACACTATGCATACCTTAGTTCATGATTTCATGAAGATTGATGGTGAAACCTTCCTGAATTTAAATCCCCAATAGAAACCCTAGTTTGTTCTTGAGATAAACTTGAGAGAAATTAATATATTTTGGGTGAAAAGTCGCTAAATCATGTGTTAACGGGATTATATAGGGATAGGAAGTTGACCCTTTTAACCCTGTACACATCATTAAATTTTTAGTAAAATTTCCCAAGCTGGGACCTTGGCGCGACGCGGCGTTATCGCGCCGTGTAACTGGAAATTGACAATTGGGAAATTCCACAGTGGAGCGACTCGGAGCTATTGCGTTGCCACCTTGTCTACGGCCTGGAAGTTTGGCGCGACGTGCCAGTATCACAGAGCAACACTGGAATTTGACAATTGCCATTTGAGCTATCTCCGTGACGCACTGAAGGCTCAGGTCAAACACTGTCTCACTAAAAAGGCTCTAACTCTTTGCCCGGGTGTCGAATTTGGGTGAATTATATATCGATGGAAAGCTTATTCAATTTACCACGTGATAGAAAGTAAAAATTATGGAAATACCACGTGTATAATATTGAATTATTATTTCAAAGAAAGTTCTAACATCGTTGAGATAATTTTCAAGCTAAGAAAAAGCACGGGTATTATAATATCTCCCCCTTGAGAGCATTCGTCCTCGAATGAGACTAACTGAGAGAGGAAACAATGAGAAGAATATGAATAACTGGAACATGATCTCATGACGGACGTGACTAACAAGATGAAGATAAAATACTGAACATGCATATCTGATGCATACGTAACTGATTCATAAATGCATAACTAAAAGTTCTGAAGAACTAAGTTTTTACACAATGAGAATGCATGTCTGATGCATAACTATATAACTGATCTGATACATGAATGCATGACTGAATATGTGGTGGTACTCGATACCAAGCTTATCATGGGAACATGAGCATGAGACCGAATACTAAGTTAGTGATGTACACTAATCATGAAACTGAGTAAGCTTAAGGAGAACTATTACTTTGAGCATGATCTGAGTCAGCGGGGAAAAGGTAAGGGTACTTGGTACGCATATCTGCTTATGCTTCCCAAGTAGCTCCCTCTGCGGACTGATTTTGCCAAAGAACTTTAACTAGAGAGACTTTTTTGCTCCTCAATCTACGGGTCTGATAGTCTAGGATTTCTACTGGAATCTCTTCATAAGAGAGGTTGTTCTGAACATCTATGCTCTGAATAGGGACTACGACTGATGGGTAACCTCTACACTTCTTGATCAAAGAGACATGAAAGACTCCATAAACTGAGGCTAGATCTGAAGGCAATTCGAGCTCATAATCTACCTTTCCGAATCAACTGAGAATCTTGAAGGGACAAACATATCGAGGACTGAGCTTTCCCTTCTTTCTGAATCTCTTTACTCCCTTTATGGGAGAGATCTTAAGGTAGAAATAATCACCAATCTCAAACTCGAGATTATTTCTACGAACATCTGTATAGGACTTCTGTCGGCTCTAAGTAGCCCATAGTCTTTCTCTAATAAACTGAACTTTCTCTAAGGCATTGAATACTAAGTCAGGACCTATGACTGAGGCCTCACTAACTTTGAACCAACCAATCAGAGATCTATATATCCTACCATAGAGAGCTTCGAATGAAGCCATCTAAATACTGGAATGATAGTTGTTGTTGTATGCAGATTCAATCAGAGGAAAGAGGTCATCCCAACTTTCTTTGAAATCAATAGCACACGCCCTTAGCATATCTTCTAAATTTTGAATGGTCCTTTCTGCTTGACCATCTGTCTGAGGATGAAAGGTTGTACTGAGATAAATTTTGGTACCAAGACCCTTTTCGAATGCTTTCCAAAAATGAGAGGTAAATTGGGTACCTCTATTTGAGATAATGGACAACGAAACACCGGGCAACTGACCAGCTCCTTGATGTAGAGCTTGGCATAATATTTGGCTGAATAAGTGGTATGAAATGGAAGGAAAAAAGATGATTTGTTCATCCTATCTACAATGACCCAGACTGAATCATGTTGACGACAAGTTTGAGGAAAACCCATCACAAAGTCTATGTTTACAACTTCCCACTTCTAGGTAGGAATACTAAACTCCTGCATAGGACCATTAGGCTTTTGATGCTCTATCTTAACTTGCTGACATGTAGACCACTTAGCCACAAACTCTGCAACATCTCTTTTTGCCCTACTCCCCCAATAGATTTCCCGCAAATCGTGGTACATCTTAGTGGCCTCTGGATGAATAGAGTAACGCACACCATGCACTTCTAAAGGAATTCACTGGCTTATGTCATCTACGTCTAGAACACAGAGATGACCCTAACAACAAAGAACACCATCTCCCTCTTAGGAAAAACCTCTATTTTCTAATTCTGAACTGACTCTTTTAGCTTGACAAGGCTAGGATCCTTATCTTTTTTTTCTTTCACATCGGAAACTAAAGATGATTCTGAACTACTCTAAACACATACACCGCCCTCTGAAGAGTCGACTAAGTGAACACCTAGTCTAGCAAGCTGGTGGACTTCCTAGACTAACTTCTTTTTACTATCATCAACATGAGAAATACTACCTATGGAAAGTCTACTGAGAGCGTCATCCACTACGTTGGCCTTGTCCTGATGATAGAGGATACTCATGTCATAATATTTTAAGAGCTCTAACCACCTTCTCTGACGAAGATTGAGATATTTTTAAGAAAATACATACTGAAGGCTCTTATGATCTGTGAAGACATCTACATGAACTCTGTAGAGATAATGCCTCCAAATCTTTAAGGCAAATACTACGGCTGCTAATTTAAGATCATGAGTAGGATAATTCCTCTCATCGGGTTTAAGCTGTTTGGAGGCATAGGCTATGACCTTACCATACTGCATGAGGACACAACCTAAACCCACTCTAGATCCATCACAATATACTACAAAATTGTCTGAACCATCTGGAAGAGCTAGAACTGGAGCTAAGGTGAGTCGAATCTTCAATTCCTGAAAACTCTTCTCGCATGAATCTGACCACTAAAACTTGACCTTCTTCTGAGTCAATCTGGACATAGGAGATGAAATAGAAGAAAATACCTCAACAAACCATCTGAAATAGCTATCCAGACCCACGAAACTCCTGATAGCTGATGGAGAAACAGGGTGAGGCTAGTTTCTTACCACTTTGGTCTTTTGAGGATCTACTCTAATTCAATCACTGAAAATAATATGGCCAAGGAATGCTACTGATCTTAGCCAAAATTTGCATTTACTGAATTTGGTGAATAACAGATGATTTTTGAGAGTCTGAAGTACTATCCTGAGATGGTCTGCATAATCGCGCTCAGTGCAAGAATAGACCAGAATATCATCTATGAAGACTTTGACGAATATGTCCAAGTACTTCTTGAACATATGGTTCATCAAGTCCATGAAAGGGGATGGGGTGTTAGTAAGACCAAATGACATGACTAGAAATTCGAAGTGACTATACTGCGTACGGAAAGCTATCTTCGGGATGTCACATTCTCTAACTCTGAGCTGATGATAGTCGGATCTGAGGTCTATCTTAGAGAGATAACTGACACCCTGAAGTTGGTCAAATAAGTCATCGATTCTGGGAAGAGGATACTTGTTCTTGACCGTGACTTTATTTAGTTGATGGTAATCTATACACATTCTGAGTGAACCATCTTTCTTGCACATGAATAAGACTGGTGCGCCCCATAGAGAAATACTGGGTTTGATGAATCCCTTATCTAAGAGATCCTTCAATTGTTCTTTAGTTCTTTGAGTTCTGTTGGTGTTATTCTATATGGCAGAATAGAGATAGGCCGAGTGTCTAAAAAAAGATCAATACCAAAGTCTATTTCCCTTTTGGGAGGAATTACTGGAAGATCTTCGAGAAAGACGTCAGAATATTCATTGACTACTGGGACTGATTCAAGACTGAAAGCCTCAGAACTGTAATCTCTAACATGAACTAGATGATAAACACACCCCTTAGATATCATTTTCCTTTCTTGAAGGTAGGAAACAAGTTGACCCATAAAAGTGGATATGCTACCCTTCCACTCTAGGATGGGTTTATTTGGGAACTAAAATTGAACTATTCTTTTTCTGCAGTCGACTGTGGCATAGCAGGAATAAAGCCAATACATGCTGAGAATGACATCAATATCAGTCATCTCTAACTCGACTAAATCTGCTGACGTCACTTTCTGAAATATCATAACCGGGCAGTTCCTGTATACCCACCGAGCTATAATAGTTTTAACCACTAGGGTAGAGACTGAGAAAGGCTCTGCTCTAAAACCTGTATCATCTGATCTTTTGAACTTCCACTGTTTGAACCAAGCATGAGCCACATCCTGCAACTAGTATGTAGCTAGCTCAGCACTCTCAACAACAGTAGTCACCCCCATGGCATCTGTCACTTTCTAAACTTGATCTAGGAATTCCTAAGGGTCTTCATCTACCTTATACCCGAGGAAGGTTAGAGGATTCATTCGGGTGAATTCCTGAATCCTTGCTGCAGCTGAGTTGGCCACTGGGTTGGCCGGAGCAACTGTTTGTAATTCATTATGAACAGCGACTGATTGAGCAAGAGTGGTAAATGAGGTCCTGAACTCTGCATGAGATACATGATCGCCCAAAGGTTCTTTGGGCTGAGGGGCTGACTGATTTCTTCTCTTAGGAGGTATGTTCTGAAATAAAAAAAAGCAGATTAGACTGAGAGTCTGACTTGTGATTATGCTCACAGGCACGACATGAATACTGAAAGATGGGAAAATATTCTTAAACATCTCATAGACTCTTGCACATAAATATGGCGGGCAACACACTCATGTACAAGACTCTACTAGATACGACTTTCAGATTTCCTAGGACTCTATTGAACCTTAGGCTTTGATACCAAGTTTGTAACGATCCGATTTGCTGAACCGGAATGCCACACGGTGCTCATAACCCCGAAGGACGACAAGCTAACCCATGATTGATATTTGTACCTATATACTACATAAGATAACATAATAATGCAGAAATATGCACTGAAAGGCCATAAGGTTCTATCATGAACATAAATGAATAACGTAACATCTGTGTAGGGTAATAGAATACCATAAACAAAACTGAAGTCTAAAATATGATAGTCTATATCTAGTCTACATCTAGTCTGAAAGCCTCTACTGTTTAAAGAATCTGAATAAGGAGTTGATGGGACATGTCCCCAACTAACTCCAACTAATAAGCTAATCTATGAGATAATAGAAAATCATTATATCCTCGAAGGATGAGGACTTGCTTCTGCTCTGACTGTTGAATTTAAAATCTACTGCTGATCTGGAACTCGTGTATTTGAACCTATAGTATAACATGAAAAGAAAACACTAGAGCGCGAATGCATCAGTACATATGTACTGAGTATACATGTGAGGTAGGTTATATACAATGGTTCACATACATGAATAATGCTAACTGACTGTCTAACATGAATGTGAGAATACATACATAAATACGTAACTGTAACTAACAACATGATTTCATGATTTCTGAGTCTGTATACTGATAACGTGGCATGCTAATAACTGATATGACTGATAATATGAAGGACTATATCTTAATAATGTTGATGACATAGGTGACTGTATCTGAGTATAACTGATAATGTGGGTGACTGTAGCTGACAGTCTTGAATCTGATGGAACTATCTGAGTTACATATTGTATCTGAGTTAACTGTATCTGAGAGTCCTAAAATTTAATGAACTATCTGAGTTCTATTACTGAGACTGATTGCCTGTATCTGACAGTCTTGATTCTATAACATGAAAATGTGGGAAGTAGTATCTAACCGACATGCCCCAAAGGTGCTATGATAGCTGAGCTGGGGTCCAATCTATACCCTGATTGGAAGGGTGTCAATACCGCGCCACTGGTAAGGACAACATGTGAGTAACCCTCATATAATAGGTAACTCTAGTGAGAATGGTGGAAACTCTGACATAACAGGTTAAGCCACCTCATCTATCCTCATATAGCAGGCTACGATATCTTAACCTATGTTGGCTACATAGTTTTGGAATGCAAAGATTGCTTCTAGGAATCATACCCACGTATAATAGGTAAGTCCTCATCCTTGGATCCACTCGGTGCTAATTCCTACTCCCATCTGAATGGACACTGAACATGATTTACTAAACTGAACTGAGCATGGACTAAGTTACTAAATTTTTGTGGCAGACAAAATACTACTGATATCTGACAATTGCCTGAGTCATGGGATCATGCAAATTTTTCCTGAGTCATAAGACTATCTGAAGTTTAAGAGTTCATAGCTTAACTGAGAGTATTGTGAGAAGATGACATGGATCTAGGCACACAGCTAATATTTCGGGTACAAGTACCCCCAAGACTCGATGGAAGGAAACTGACATAGCATGATTTACTTGAAGACTTGACTTTCATCATAATACATACTACATTCATAGGAGCGTTTCGTCAAGTATGTAATACGCATGAACTTGTACATACATGGGGATTTCATGATATCATTCTAGTTAGACGATATTACTTCATGTGGGCATTTAATCAAGCATATGATAGGCATAGTACATGTAAAGCACATTATACAACAATTAAACATCATGCTTCAATTCCAATTTCATCATACAAGGTTGTCATGAGATTTAGTAAATCTTTATCTATACTAATCAACCCACATGGAATTTATCATCAAATCATGGAATAGAAATCAATTCCTCATTTATCAATATGAAAGAGAACATACAAAGCATAAACACATGAAGAAAATTCATAACTTGTAGTTGATAAGGGATTCTTGGACTTCATGGATGAAAGGAACCCATGAATGAACATTATGCATACCTTAGTTCGTGATTGCGTGAAGATTAATGGTGAAACCTTCCTAAATTTGAATCACCAATAGAAACCCTAGTTTGTTCTTGAGATAAACGTGAGAGAAACTAATATGTTTTGGGTGAAAAGTGGTTGAATCATGTGTTAAAGGGATTATATAGGGGTAGAAAGTTAACCCTTTTAACCTTAGACACATCATTAAATTTTCAGTAAAATTTCCCAAGTTGGGCTCTTGGTGCAACGCGGCGTTATCGCACCGTGTCACTGGAAATTGACAATTAAGAAACTGCACGATGATGCGACGCAGAGCTATCGCGTTGCCACCTTGTCTACGACCTGAAAGTTTGGCGCGACACTCCAGTATTGTGGAGCAAGACTGGAATTTGACAATTTCTATTTGAGCTATCTCCGCGATGCGCTGAAGGCTCAGGTCAATCACTATCTCACTAAAAAGACTGTAACTTTTCACCCGGGTGTCGGATTTGGGCAAATTATATATCGATGGAAAGCTTATTCAATTTTCCAGGTGATAGGAAGTGAAAATTATGGAAATACCACGTGTATAAGAATGAATTCTTATTCAAAGAAAGTTCTAACTTCCTTGAGATGATTTTTGAGCTAAGAAAAAACACGGGTGTTACACCCAACCTTATAACTTCTTTCATAGGAGACACTTTCAAGAACACCCAGTCACTTACTACAAACTCCAACTCTCTTTACCTTACATCCACATATGACTTTTGGCGACTTAAAGCAGTCTTAAGTCTTTCTCTAATTATATTCACTTTCTCCATGGCTTGGCTAACCAAGTCAGGACCAAACAACCTAGTATCATCAATCATAAACCACCCAATAGAAGACCTACACATCCTTCTATAAAGAGCCTCAAAAGGAGCAATCTGAATGCTAGAATGATAATTATTATAGTACGCAAACTCAATAAGAGGTAAATGATCAACCCAACTACCTCCAAAATCAATCACACAAATCCTTAGCATATCTCCCAAAGTCTAAATAGTATGCTCCGCTTGTCCATCTGTTTGAGGATGGAAAGTGGTGCTAAGGTTCCCTTATGTACCCAAATCCTTATGAAACAAATGCCAGAAGTGAGAAGAAAATGCGTACCTCATTTTGAAATAATGGAAACTACATACCATGCAACTTAACTATCTCCTGAATGAACAATATAGCATAATCCTCTCCTGAGAAGTTAGTCCTTACAGGCAAGAAATGAACATACTTGGTCATACTATCCACAGTGACCAAATCGAATCATGTTGATTTTAAGACTACGAAAGACCCATAATAAAATCCATATTAATCATTTCCTACTCCCACATGGACAACTCTATCTCTTAGTATATGCCACCAAGATAAAATGTTCAACCTTAACTTGCTAACATACCGTGTATTTGGCCACAAAATTTGCCATATCCCTCTTTATATTGTTCCATCAATAGCTCTCCTTCAAGTCAAGATACATTTTATTCGAACCTGAGTGAACTATATACCTTGACTCGTGAGCCTCAGTCAAAATCATTTCTCACAGCCCATTAGCATCAATAACATATAATCTTTCTTGATACCTTAGAATACCATCTCCCTCAATCTGGAAAGCCATAACTTTTTGCTGACCCACATCATCCTTAATCTGCCTTAGTATGGGATCCAAAACCTGTTTCTCATTCAACTCAACACTAAGAGATGATTTTACGCCTTCCTGAATAATAACTCCCCCATCCTCAAGTCCAACAGACGAACTCCTAAGTTAGACAATCTGTTAATGTCCTCCACCAACCCTCTTTTCTCCTTATTAACCTGAGGTAGGCTCTCTATAGACAACCATATAAGAGCATCATAACCACATTACCTTTACTTGGATGGTAGTGAAGGATCATTTCATAATCCTTAAGCAAATTGAGCCATCGCCTCTGCCTGAGGTTCAATTCCTTCTGCATAACACATACCGCAAGCTCTTATAGTCTGAATAAATATACACATGCACCCTATATAGATAATGTGACCAATTGTTCAAAGCAAAGACCACAGTTGCTAACTCTAGATCATGAGTTGGATAATTCCTACATGAATCTTAAGCTGCCTAGAAGCATAGGCTACAGTCTTATATGCCGTATCAAAACACAACCTAACCCCATACGAGACGCATCATAAACCACAATAAAACAATTAGTACCCTCCGACAAAGTTAAAACTGGTGCAGAAGTCAACTTATCCTTCAGCTTCTCAAAACTACCCTCATAAGCATTGGATCATAAAAACTTAACCTTTTTTTGAGTCAACCTTATTAACGTAGTAGCAATAGAAGAGAGACTCTCCATAAACCACCTATAATACCCAGCCAAACCCAAGAAGCTCTTAATGTAGGTGGGAGTTATGGGTCTAGGCCATTTCTCAACCGCCTCAACTTTTTGTGGATCTACTTTGATCCCCTTACTAGAAACATGCCCAAGAAAAGTTACACCGTTCAGTTAGAACTCATACTTAGAAAATTTGGGATATAATTTCTAATCCTTAACATTCTGCAATAAAATTCGAGGGTAATTGGCATGATCTTCTTCACTCTTTAAATACACCAAAATATCATCAATGAAAAGTATCACTAATAAGTCCAAAAACTATCTAAACACCTGATTCATAAGATCCATAAATACAGTCAGAGCATTAATCAACCAAAAAGACATGACCAGAAACTCGTAATGACCATATCGGGTACGGAATACAGTCTTGGGAATATTATTTCCCTAATTTTCAATTGAAGATAGCCCAAATGGAGATCAATCTTAGGTAAACACCTAGCTACCCTGAAACTGATCAAAAAGATCATCAATCCTAGGAAGAGGTTACTTATTCTTCACTAAAACCTTATTCAATTTATGATAGTCTATACATATTCGAAGAGACCCATCTTTCTTTCGCACGAAAAGCACAGGAATACCCCATGGAGAAACACTAGGACGAATAAACCCTTTATCAAGAAGATCCTTTAACAGCTCATTTAGCTTTTTCAGCTCAGCTGGAGCCATTTTAGAAGGAGGAATGAAAATAGGATGAGTATCTAGTAGAAGATCAATCCCAAACTCTATTTTCATATCAGGAGGAATCCTAGGAAGAGCATCAGAAAACACTTTAGGATATTCATTAAATACAGGGACAGATTGCAAAGAAGGACTTTCAGAATTAGAATCCTTAACTCAAACTAGATGATATAGACACTTTTTAGATCAATTTTTGAGATCTAAGATAAGAAATAGACTTCCCTTTCGTTACCAGGGAAATTCCCTACATTTGATTATTGGCTCATTAGGGAATTTAAAACTGACTTTTTGGGTCCTAAAATTAAGAGACGTATAGCACGAATAAAGATAATACATTCCCAAGATTACATCAAAATATACCATGTCAAGCTCTATCGGATCCACCAAGGTTTACCTATGAACAAAAGACACCACACAACCCCTAGATTTTTCTAGCAACAACACGTTCACCCACTGGAGTAAAAATAGAAAAGGTATTGAAAATATTTTCTGGACTAAAGCCAAAATGCAGAGCCACATAAGCGGTCACATAAGATAGGATAGAACCCAGATAAAGCAAATAATAAAAATCATGGGAAAAGAGTGTTAACATATCAATAACGACATCTGGAGATTCCTCAAATTCCTGGCGAGTAGCAAGAGCATAGAGACAATGCTAGCCAGTGTCGATACCAGAAGTAGTGCCCTTTGGCGCAAGAGCTGAAGATGTGGCTAATAGAACTTTATTAGCCCCAGCGGCAACCTTGGTTAAAGGATAATCTCAATGCATATGACCCAGCTGACGATAATTATAGCAATGATTTTGCCCCTCCTCACAATATCCATGGTAAAGCTACCTAAGACAATGACAAGGGGTATAATGTGGGGCTGACTAAGCTCCACTAGCCTAAGACTGAGCATCCTAAAACTTAGGACCACTGCTAGGCTAAAAATGATGATCACTTGAAGGCCTAGGATAAGGAGCACTGGCAGATGAATATGAATTTCCCCAATCTTCTTCTCAGTCCACTGTATACCATCTCTCCCACTATTATGCTGACCCCACACTACTCTAAATACCTAAACTTCTTATTTTGCCTTTCTTTTATATCTATCTACTTTTTTTTCTCATCTTCGTCCTGCTACATATAAACCACAATCCTAGATATGTCCATATCATTGTTCAACATTGGAGCCTTACACTCTAATACCAAGTAACGAGACAACCCATAAGCAAACTTTCTCATCTTGGATCTCATGTTAGACACCAGCTCTGGAGCATAACGAGCCAATTGCTGAAACTTTAGAGCATACTCCTTGACACTTATCATACCCTTCTTCATATTAACAAACTCCTTATCATTAGCTTCTCCCAACTCCTAAGGAAAGAAATGATCAAGAAAATCCCCTAAAAAGTTATCCCACACCACCTGCTTAGCATCATCACCCTTTATAGCTTCCCACTCTTCATACCACTGATAAGCTACATCTTTCAACTGATAGGCAGAAAACTCTACACCCTCTACATCGGTAGCATACATCACCCTAAAGATTTTTTCTATCTCATCAATGAGCCCCAGCGGATTTTCCTCAACTTTAGAGCCTATAAAGGTTGAGGGATTCAGCCTCATAAATTGACCAATCCAAGTGAGCTCATATGAATGATCAACAGAACCAACACGGTCAGACTGATGAGACTGTGAAGCCACCAACTAAGTAAGCACATGGATAGACTGGTGGAAGCCACCATACGAAGCCACCAACTGTGAAGCCAACACGGTTGAGTATTTCTTTTTTAAAAAACTTTTTCTTTTCTTTTCTACACAAATTTTTTCCTCTATCTATTCTGTTACATCTCTAACATATATCAAAAATAATTTTTTTTGATTTTTTTAATATTGTCATCTCTATTCACTCTATACAAGATAATTCTTTCACTTCTACAATTTGTATCAAGATTTTCTCTTTTTTTGAAAAAAATTATTATCTCTACTTTGAATCAAAGTTTTAAAGGAATTTATTATACTAGTTTTCGAACACGTATGTTTCAATTCTATTTGTCACAACTCAAACTAGGGCCTAATCGTGACAGGTATCTCAAGCCCACCCTGGACCAGAGACCACTCCTTTAGCCTAACCTCAAGAGTACAATAATAATAATAATAATAAAGCAAAATCCAATCAAGATAGTAATAAAAGATAAATAAGTCAACTGAAAGTTCTAAGTGTCAAAACCAATAATCCAACCCACACTTGTCCA
The DNA here is from genome assembly GCF_002878395.1 of Capsicum annuum. Taxonomy (NCBI): domain Eukaryota; kingdom Viridiplantae; phylum Streptophyta; class Magnoliopsida; order Solanales; family Solanaceae; genus Capsicum; species Capsicum annuum. The sequence continues at coordinate 121,458,401 of NC_061116.1, forward strand.
CAGTAGCCTCTAAAACCAGAATATCGGCTAAGTCGGGACATACCCCAAACTACGACCAAGGAATCCAAGAGTACCATTACAAAAAAGAAAGAATAATGAAATAATAAGGCCTTCAAAAGGATGGAGGCTCATAACTTCACAACAACTCAACAGATGGGCTCAACCACCTAACGTTGCGCAGGAGAAATAGAAAACTCTTTGAACGCTATATCATAAAACTATGTAGCATCCTAGGATCGTCAGTGGTATAAGCACTGGAATTTAACTCTGAGAAAGTGATAAAATAATTCCATGTCCAAAATCAGTTAAAACCACATGTACACGTTTATATATACATATAAAGGATTCCAGGATAGGACAAAGGGTCATGAACATAAGGGTTTACAGATTTAACGTGAACTGTGTAGCCCGGACCTTCATAACGGCATACATGGGCATATGGGTTGAGCTCCCCTTACTAAAATGGTCTTAATGTGTGTTAGCCGTACGAATCGGAGAAAGACCGAGGAAAAGCTAAAGCCACCAAGGAAACTAGCTGTCCCAAAAATATATATATAAAGTGTGTACTAAGCACACAGTCATATAGACCCCCAATATTTGCAAACATGATTTCTAGTGTTTGTTTTCCAAGATTGCACCTTCACGGTGAGCTATACTATTTCCTTTAAGATCAGATTAAAATATTTTGCACATAGACCAATCCAATAACCCAAGAGTCATTAAGGTATTTACCACTTGGTATTGTCATACCACTATGCTTGCAAGCTAAATTAAACATGTCAAACAAATCTATATAATCACATTGACTCTCAAGTTCTATTTAAAATCCAAACCATGGCCACCAAGACCATCTGAATCTATTTTTATATCCATTTATCCATCAATACAATGCATTGGGTTCAAAATCAAGTTAAACTAATAACCATGATAAAAAAAATAAATTTACAAAGTGTGTTGAGGTTAATGCCAATTCCAAGCTAAAATTCATCCAATTTGTGGAAATTCATGTCACCCATTCCAACCATTTAAACAATGCACCAATTTAGCCGCAAAAATATCAATTAAAAGCATGAATTCAATTTAAAACATGGGACAAGTAATTAAATCATTAACAACCAAAATCCCTTAACCCAATTTTAAAACCCACAATAAAATCACATGAAAATCCATTCAATTAATGCCATAATGTAAAACTCAATTTTAGGGAAGAGAAACATGCCTGAAATACACAAGGAATTGAAGTCAATTTGAAGTTTGGAGCCCGAATGATAAATTCACTGTAAAATCCTTGAATGTTCTTGGGTTTTAAGTTTAAGAGAGAAAGAGAATGACTTGATCTTTGAAAATTAAAGAAAAGGGTCTTATTTTATGTTATAAGGTCGTACAAGGGATAAAAAGACCAAAAAACCCTCACCCCAAGTGAAAAAATTAAAAACTGGACTAAATTAAAATACTAGCGTGGCACGCTAATATCGCGGAGGTTAGCCTCCGTACCACGACAATATCATAGAGTTTAACCTCCATGACACGACCTTATCACGGAGGCTTACTGTATTGGGGTCCAAAAATGACCCCAAACCCCTTCCGAGAAATATAAAACTTTTCCAAAATGCTCTTTTAACATCCTTAAATATAATTCAAGTCAAAAATTGACATTACGAACGTGAGAGACTGAAAAATAAAATGATTGCAATTTTAAGGGATCTTACACTATTAATATAATTTTTTGAAATGATAATTTCTTTTTTTTTTCTTAGTCTCTCTCCTTTATTTTCTTCTTATTTTTTTTCATCTATCCAGTCTCTCACATCTTTAGTATATAGCAAAAAAAAAAATTTCTTTTTTTTACTATTTTTATTTCAATTCAATCACTTAAAATATTAACGCTCTCACATTTTTAGTTTGTATCAAAATTTTCACAATCTCACATTTTCATTAGCTTATATCTAAATTTTTCACAATCTCATATGTTCGCTAGTTTATATTAAAATAATTTCCTTTTTTTTTGGTATTCACATTTATATTCACACACTTTTTGCTCTTCTTTCACATCTTCATATGATATCAAGGAGTTTTCGTACTTTTTTCCTTACTTTTTCTTTTCTTTTTTCTTAAATTATTCTCTCTGTCTATCTAGCTAAATACAAAGTGATGGAGAATTATCATGAAATATTTTATGATCTTGACACTTTTTTGAAGGTAATGAATGAGATCATTGCGAGACTTCAACTAATAAAATCTACAAACACAGTAAAATCCGATTCAAATAATTTCTAATCAAATATTTCAAAAAATTACTCTGTCACATTTCTAATTTATATCGAAAGTTCCTTTATCCTTTTTTTACTTTTCTTATATCAAAAAATAGTTATACAAGAAGATTGTGCACAAGTACAAAAATGTGAGACTAATTTAAAACATCTGAAAAATAACTATAACAATCTTTAAAATGTGATTTAAAATTCAGAGTATTTCTTTTTTTTTCTAAAATTCTTCCCTGTATCTATTCTCCTAAATATCTAGCGTATATCGAAAAAGTTTTATTATTTTTTTAATGTTGTCATCTCTATTCACTCTATATAAAATAATTCTTTCACTTCTACAACTTGTATCGAGATTTTTATTATTTTTTTAATTCTTATCTCTACTTTAAATCAATGTTTTAAAAAGTACATTATAGTAGTTTCTGGACACGCATGTTGCACGTGTGTCCCAATTCTACTTGTATAATTTATTTTTTAAAATGATAATTTTTTCTTCTTTGCTTAGTCTCTCTCTTTTGTTTTCTTCTTAAATTTTTTCATCTATCCATTCTTTCACATCTTTAGTAGATATTAAAAATAATTTCTCATTTTTTACTATTCTTATCTTAATTCACAAAGTAACGCACTCCTTTTTTTTAATTTGTATCAAAATTTCCACAATTTCACTCTTCATTGGTTTATATCAATATTTTCACAAATTCATATCTTCATCAGCTTGTATCAAAATTTTCAAAATCTTTTTTTACGATCTTCTTAGATTCTTTCATTCATTTGTCTAGGTTAATTTAAATATGGATGATTATGATAATATTTTTTTATGAATTTGATTCAACTTTTACAAGCGATGAATCAGACAAGGACTATAATGTTATTCATATATGAATGATCCATAAAAAAAGAAATTAATGATGAAGATGACCGAAAAATGAAGGAGAAGTAGAAAAAGATGAGACAAATTTATAATAATAATTTTTATTTTAGCTATTATTTCACCATAAATTTTAAAATGAAATATAAAAGTTTGAATTTATGAAATAATGATTTGATATTTGAAATTATATTTTAAAAGGTATTTCACTTGTAAAAAATTTAAAATTTTTTGTGAGGAAAAATTCAAAAATTGATCTGGACTAAATTTTTTTTCTATTCTCATCTCCACCCAAATATTTTCTACTTATCTCTTACATCTTTAATTTGTCAAAGTCTTTTCTTCTTTTTTCCTTAAATGTTTTATTCTTAAATTCTTAAATAATTTCAAAAAAATTAAAAGTGTAAAAATGATTTGTGCAATTAGTCGCACGTATTTTGCATGCATTAAGTGAGTTCTACTTAAACACACAAATTTAGTTGAGTGAAAAAGCTTTCAAAATTTGCTCATAAGCACACGTTTTTTTCATCTCATTTGTTGATTCCCTTTTGTTGTTTTATTACCTAGGAACTATCAATATTTTCAAGTTCAAAACATCCCCTGACTAAAAACTTGTGAAATCAGAGTCTTTCCTCTCTTTTTTTCTTACACTTTCTTTTTTTGTAATAATACTCATGGTCATTTTTCTTGTTTTCATATATTTTTGGTGTCTCGAGATTTTCTATAACTACTCCAAGTTATTTATGACTTACTGAGATGGACAGTTCCATTTTCGGGGGGTTTGTTTGATTATTTTAGTGATACCAAATATATTGCAAAATATTTAACCAAAATACGCATTTGGCAGAAATATAATTTATTACCTTTTCAAAATATTTTTGATGTTTATAAAATTCTTTATTTATGAAATATTTATAATTAATTTATAATAGCTTTTAAAATTTATTAATAATTTAAGCAGAGATAGTAAATCTAGATATATTAAAATATTATTATTTTAAAATAGAGGTTTTATTAGAAATAATTTTTTAATAATTATGATATATTTAAAATATTATATTTATTTTACCACGAACATATGCAATACCCGAATATATACAAATGGACCAATTAATTCTTATGGACACCTCACTCCACGTAGAATTGGAGGAGTGCCCATTAAGTGTTGGCATGACCATAATATGCCCATACCATTACAAAGTAGGCAGATGATTGTTATGTTGGTATATTAGTCACTTACGAGGGAAGCTAAGTAAATTAAAAGGCCAAAGATAAGGCCTTTTTCTTCTTGAAATTGTTTCCACCGCCTAAGCTGCATGTGACCATTAAATTGTGTTAATGTGCTTCCATTAGAGATGGGTAAGTAAGATATACACCTCCATAGTCGGAAATTTCTTCCACCATTTCATGACTTAAAAACAACTATTGGTTACATAATTTTAGTAAATCAATGCATTAAAAGTTGTTTAAGCTCAATTCGTGGAAGAAAATAACTATCCACATCAAGTTATTCGAGTTCGTTTCCAGTAAGGCACTATTCAGAGACTTCTTAGAGAATTTTTTTAGCTTCGGTATCCAGGTAGGCTAGACTTATCCTATCTTTAGATTGAGCTTATTTACAATAATCGTATAATATTTTGCTAGTTTTGGATAAATACTTGTAGTTTGAGTGTTATTATATATATATACATATATACATATATACATATATACATATATACATATATACATATATATATATATGTATGTATGTATATATATCATTCGTTATTTATCCAGTTAAAATCCCATTCTAGTATATTTTTATCTATATATCATATCTTATTTATCTGGTTAGAACTTCGTTCTAGAATATTTTGGTCCCTTATCTTTTAGTATGATATAATATCTATCATTTCAGGACATGGAATTAAGTTGCAGAACCTTGGATTCATCCCCTTTTAGTTAAGATATGCGAATGATTATTTAAATGTATTTTAATTATGATTTTGGATTAGCATATACTTTATTTTTGTCTTTGATTGTGAATTTTTGTACCACTTTGGCATTGGTTATGGTATGATTTGGGTTTTAATTTTACAGTTGGGCAACAACATTTGGTTATGATGATTTGGGAGTTCTGGTACTGATTATGATTGTTCTTAGAGTGGTGGTTCCTATGAGTTCTGGTTTGAGTCTGGCATCTGATTATGAGTTCTATTTATATCATATTTGTGGCCTCTCATTATTACCCACTATTTTCTAGTTCGAATCTGGCATATGGTATCTTGTAATTATCCATCACTAACGGTTCAAGCCCGGCGTCTGGCCTCTCATTACTACCCATTGGTGCCAGTTCAAGCCTGGTGCACATTTGGATGGCTACTACGGATTCACAAGGTTGGTCTAGTTATGGGTTATTTACACTTTTCCTTAAAGTTATTTCTTGCATGTCCCACCGCTTATGTAAAACACCCCGGATTTGGTCCTTGAAATTTTTGTGAGATTTTAAACTTACTGCTCAAACTACGAGTCTCAATATAAGTTGTAATGTGCCATTGTGAGTCGTAGGACTATAAGACGCCGTAAAATTCTAAGCTTAACTCAGTTCGTTAAAGCTTGAAAAGAGGTTCCAGACTTAGAAATTTTAGCCAAGTGGTTATACTATTTTAGCCTTCATAAGTTGGTGATCCTATTCTACGACCCTTATGACCTTAAAACATTAATTTATTCAGTTGATTCATGATCAGGAATGTCAGTAGGTCACTTCAGGTGAGTTTCACATTTTTTGGACAATATTTGAACCATGTTTGGGTGACCAAAACAGTGGGTCAATGCAATCTCAATGCGTTGCGTTGCCCATCGCATCCACATATAATTTTACCCCAGCTTTTAGTTTAATTCCAGTGAACCGATGCGAACTCGATGTGGTATATTGGTAATGCCATAGATACCATTGACACGGCGTGCCGGTCTGCGTGTCACTAGACATATTTTCAGTCATTAAAACCCATGTCCATAGGGGTAATTGGGTCATTTTCCACCCATATTCAGCCTCAAAAACATGAGATTAAGTCATTCTTAGGGCTAAAACACTCATTATTCTCAAAATTACTCAAGAAACAAAACCCTAGGGCTTTCAATTCAAGATTCACGCATCAAGAAATTCTTCACAACTTTCAGAGAATTAACAACCAAGTATGTTAGGTGTTCATCAAAAGATTTCCTTCCACCCTTGGAGTTCAAGAACCTCTTTTAAAACTTTAAGTTTATTGAATTTATGAATTCCATGTTGGGTTTGAATGTATTCATGATTATGATGTTAATTGGGTTTCTAATTCATGATTTATTACAAGATTCATGTAAATTTATTGGACATATGTGTAGTATTATGTGAATTCATGTTAAATCCCTTGAAGTAAGTTGGGATTGGAAATCATGATACCTACATGTTGATTAGTATTATGTACATAGATTATGTTCCCCAAGTGTTTGATAAATTACTCATGTGGATTAAATGGGGAAATCATGACATGCTAGCATACGTACATGCTTATATCTTACAAGTGTTTGATAAAATATCTCCATCAATGAGTTATGAACATTGTAATGCTTTTCAAGATCATGCTATGCTTTACTTTTCATGTTATCGAGTTCTGGGGGTATCTAATACCAAATAATCTAGTTGTTTACCTAGAATTACAGTCCCTTCAGATTAGTCTCAGTAATGCCACATACAGTAGAATTCAGTCAGTACAGAACTCAGTATATCCAGTCAGCAAATAAAACTAGAATACTCAATCAGTTATAGTACTCAGTGAACTTAGTCCAGTTCAGTCAGTTAATTTATCAGTAATAGTTCAGTCTATCCTAGAATAGTATAGAAATTAGTTTAGTATCTATTCAGTTGTGAGTAGGATTCAACACCGAGTAAACCTAAGGAAGGGGACTCACCTGCCAGTAGAGGGTGTGATTCTTAGAAACAGTCTTGGCGTTCCATAACTACGTAGCCAGCGTAGGTTAAGACATCAACCTGCCAGTTGAGGGTTGATGAGGTGTTCTACCTGCCAGTTGAGGGTACTACCGTTCTCGTTCAGAGCACCTGCCAGATGAGGGTGACTCAGCACTTATCTTTACCCGTGGTACGATACTGACACCCTTCTAACTAGGGTTACAGGTTGGACCCCAATCAGTTCAAAGAGGGACATGTTGGTTAGATAATTACCTCTCATAGTTTTAGTCTTAGTATAGAAGTCAGTTCAGTTCTACAGAATCAAGACTATCAGACATAGTCACCCAGCTCAGTATAGAACTCAGTTCAGTTTTACATAATCAGCACTCTCAGAAATACTCACCCAGCTATCAGTAATATAGTTATCAATAAAATCATCAATCACTCAGTTATCAGAACACAGTAGCTAGTGTAACTATGATCTCAGACACAACGTATGTAGATATGTGCACAGTATTGCATAAATAGTATTTCATCAGTTTCAGTTATACATGTACTCCCATTCAGTTATATTCATACTATTCAGTTAGTTATTGTTCATGCATATGAACCCTTGTAAATCATCCTACCTCACTTAGCATACCAGTACATTTAATGTACTGACACATACCTTTTCTTTTACGCTATGCTTTTTTATATCATAGGTACAGACGCACGAGCTCCTCACCGAACTTAACAGCCCAGACTATCAGCAACAAACCTAGTGGTGATGCTTCATAGTTCGAGGAAAAAGTTATCATATCATTTCATTATTTTAGTATCCAGTTTACTTCGGTAGTTGAAGTTAGTTGCGGACTTGCCCCATCAACTCCATTCAGACATATAGAGGCTTTCAGACTACACTTTCAGACAGTATTCAGTTTTACAAATTATTATTACAGTTGGTATTCCTTATTAATACTTTAGGTTTTGAACCTTGTGGCATTTCAACCTATTTTTCCATATTTGTTACAGTATTGTTACTCAATGCTCACAGCAGATATCAGTCATTGGTTAGCTTGTGGTCCTTCCGAGTCGTACGCATCATGTGTAGCATCCGGGTGCAGAGTCGAGGCATTACAAACTTGGTATCAGAGTCTAAGGTTCAACAGAGTACTACAAAGTCTAAATCCACGTCTAGTAGAGTCTTATGCATGGGTGTGTAGAGCGCCACACTTATGGACAAGAGGCTATGAGGCGTTTTAAAGAAAAGTTTACCTTCTTTCAATATTCATATCGTGCGAGTGAGCATGAGCTTAAGCTACACTCTCAGTCTAATCCTTTTTTTACTTCCATTTACAGAACATGCCTCCTAAAAGAATAACGAAAGGGGAACAGGAAATCAGCCAGCACCTCTGCCCATTTAGGAAGATCCCTTGGATGAGCATGTCTTCCATGCAGAATTCAGAGCAGCTTTCACCAGTCTAGCTCATTTTGTAGTAGCCTAGAATGAATGCCCAGCTGTCATTTTGGCCAACCCAGTGTCCAACACTGCTACAGCTATAATTTGAGACTCCACCCGAATGAACCCTCCAGCCTTTACCAAGATTAAGTCAGATGAGGACCCATAGGAATTCCTTGGTCAAGTGCAAAAAGTTACAGATATTATGGGGGTGGCATCTAGTAAGAGTGCTGAGTTGGATGCATATCAGTTGCGGGATGTGGCTCATTCATGCTTCATGTAGTGGAAGGAAGATAGGGCCGCAGATACAGGGCTCATAGAATGGGAGGAGTTTACAACAATTTTTCTTGATAGGTTCTTCCCACTGGAGCTGAGAAAAGAAAAGGTTTTGGAGTTTATTAATCTAAAGCAGGGAAATATGACAGTGAAAGAGTATTCTCTCAAGTTTACTCAGCTATCCAGATATACTCCTCATGTGGTAGCAGATAGTAGATCTAAGATGAGTAAGTTTATCTCTGGCGTGTATAACAGTGTGGTCAAGGAATATAGGACCGCAATAATAATTAAGGATATGGACATATCTAGGCTTATGGTCCATTCTCAGTAGATAGAGAAGGCTTAGAATAGGGAGAAAGAGAGAGAGAATAAGAGAGTTAGAATAGGTAGCTTTAAATTTTCTCAATCTAAGTTAGAAGGTAGAAATTATTCTCAGTTCTGCCCAAAATCCTCAGTTCCAGATCCGTCCTCATCCAGTGCTCTAGTGTCAAAATTCAAAGATGGCAATAGAGATAGGGCACCAAGCCCTAAACCTCACAGCAGTATTAGCAGTGCTCGAACAAACTCTCTTTTCCAGAAAGATGGAAGAAACCACCAGGGTATCTGCAGGGCTAGAAATGATGTTTATTTCAAATATGGAAATCCAGGACATAGGGTTAGATATTGTCCTTATCAAGTTTTTAAGGTTAGTATAATCGTCGTTCAGCTCAGTTTGGTCACCCAAATCAGTAGGGTATCACTTCCAGTGCCACCAGTGAGAAGCACCTAAATAGACTCTATGAATTTTAGTCCCGATAGGCTCAGGAAAGTTTTCCTGATGTGGTCACTGGTACGTTACAAGTTTATCATTTACAAGTTTATGATTTGCTAGATACAGGATCTTCTTTGTCCTTTATAACTTTTTATATAGCAGTTGACTTTGGAGTTAGTATCGAAATCCTAATAGAGCCCTTCTCAGTCTCTACCCTAGTGGGTAAATCTATCATAGCTCGATGGGTATACAGGAACTGTCCGATTATGGTATCTCAAAAATTCACTTCAGCAGACTTAGTTGAATTAGAGATGACAAATTTTGATGTCATTCTCGGCATGGATTGAATTCATTCATGCTATGCTTCTGTTGAGTGCAGAAACTAAATTGTCCATTTTCAGTTCTTAAATAAACCTGTCCTTGAATGAAGGGGTAGTACTTCAGCACTTAGGGGTCAGCTTTTTTCTTACCTTAGGGAGAGAAGAATGATATCTAAGGGATGTGTGTATCATCTCATTTGAGTTTAAGACTCCAGTTCAGAGACCCCTAATCTTGAGTCAGTATCAGTAGCATGTGAATTTCTTGATGTGTTTCTCAAAGATCTTCCTGGGGTCCCTCTTGAAAGGGAAATTGACTTTGGAATGGACTTTCTTCCAGATACTCAGCCTATCTCTATTCTGCCATATAGAATAGATCCAGCAAAACTCAAAGAATTAAAAGAATAGTTAAAGGATCTCTTAGATAAAGGATTCATCAAACCCAGCGTATCCTCATGGGGTGCACCAGTTCTATTCGTGCATAAGAAAGACGGTTCTCTCAGGATATGCATAGACTACTATCAGCTAAATAAAGTCACATTAAAGAATAAGTATCCATTTCCCAGAATCGATGACTTGTTTGACCAACTTCAGGGTGCTAGTTACTTCTCTAAGATTGACCTTAGATTAGGCTATCATCAGCTCAGGGTCAGAGAATATAACATTCTGAAAATAGCTTTCAGAACTTGGTATGGCCACTTCAAATTCTTAGTCATGTCATTTAGTTTTACCAATGCTCCAGCAGTCTTCACAAACTTGATGAACCGCGTGTTCAAGCAGTACTTGGACATGTTCATCATAGTCTTCATTGATGACATTCTTGTCTACGCCTGTAGTGAACATGAATATGCAGACCATCTCAAAATAGTGTTATAGACCCTTAGAACCCATCAGTTATTCACCAAATTCAGTAAGTGCGAATTTTGGATAAGGTTAGTAGCTTTCTTTGGCCATATAGTTTCCGATTATGGCTCCTCAAAGACCGAAGTAGTGAGAAACTGGCCCAGACCAATCTCTCTATTAGATATCAGGAGTTTCTTGGGTTTGGATAGCTATTACTGATGGTTTGTTGAGGTATTCTCATCTATTGCATCCCCCATGTCCAGATTAACTCAGAAGAAAGTCAAATTCCAGTGGTTAGATTCTTATGAGAAGAGTTTTCAGGAGTTAAAGACTTAACTCACTATAGCCCCAGTTTTGACTCTACAAATGGTTCATACAGGCTTACGATGCTTCCAGAGTTGGTTTGGGGTGTGTTTTGATGTAGAGAGGTAAGGTAATATACTATGCCTCTAGATAGCTTAAGCCCCATGAAAAAAATTACCATACTCATGATCTTGAGTTAGTGTTTGTGGTGTTTGCTTAAAAATTTGGAGGCATTATTTGTATAGGGTACATGTTGATGTGTTCACAGACCACAAGAGCCAGCAGTATATGTTTTCTCAAAAAGATCTAAACTTATGTCAGAAAAGGTAGTTAGAGTTTTTAAAGGACTATGACATGAGCGGCCTGTATCACTCGAACAAGGCCAATGTAGTGGTTGATGCTCTCAGTAGGATATCTATGGGTAGTGTTGCTCACATGGAGGATAATAAGAAGAAGTTAGTTCAGATAGTTCATCAGGTTGCCCAACTAGGCGTCAGCTTAGTTAATTTAGGAGAGGGAAGTGTATGGGTGCAGAATAGTTTAGAATCATCTCTGGTTTTCAAAGTAAAAGAAAAGTAGGACAGAGATCCCAGTTTAGTCAAGTTGAAAGAGTCAGTTAGAGATCAGAAAGTAGAGGTTTAGTCCCAAGGGGGAGATGGTGTGTTGTGTTTCTAGGGTTGGTTATATGTGCCAGGTGTAGATGACTTGAGGCAACAAATTCTTGCATAAGCGCATGGTGTGCGTTCCTCTATTCATCCAAGGGCTACTAAGATGTACCCCAATTTGCAAAAGGTCTATTGGTGGAGTGCGATGAAGAGAGACATTACAGAGTTTGTGGCTAAGCATTCTATATATCAGCAGGTTAAGATTGAGCACCAGAAACCTAGTGGTTCCATGCAAGAGTTCAGTATTCACATGTGGAAGTGGGAGGAAGTAAACATAGACTTTGAGATGGGTTTTCCCCGTACTCATCATTATCATGATTCAATTTGGGTTATTGTAGACAGGATTACCAAATCAGCTCATTTCTTAACAAGTTCATACCTCTTATTCATCTGAGGATTATGCCAAGCTCTATGTTAGAGAGTTGGTCAGATTGCACGGAGTTTTATTGTCCATTATCTCAGATAGAGGTACGCAGTTCACCTATCACTTTTGGAAAGCCTTCCAAAAGAGTATTGGTACCCAAGTTCACCTCAGTACATCCTTTTACCCTCAGACAGATGGTTAAGCAGAGAGGACCATTCAGACCTTGGAAGATATGTTAAGAACGTGTGGCATTGACTTTAAGGAGAGTTGGTATGACTATTTGCCCTTGATTGAGTTCGCATATAACAACAGTTATCATTCTAGCATTCAGATGGCTCCGTTCGAGATGCTTCATGGGAGAAGATATAGATCTCACATTGGTTTGTTTGAAATGGGTGAGACCGCAGTGATAGGGCCTCACTTGGTATTTGATACCTTAAAAAAGGTTCAGTTGATCAGGGAAAGGCTTTAGACAACTCAGAGCCGACAGAAGTCGTATGTAGATGTGCGAAGAAAGTATCTCGAGTTTGAGATTGGTGATTATATGTATTTAAAAATCTCTCCTATGAAGGGAGTGAAGAGGTTTGGAAAGAAAGGTAAACTCAGTTCCTAATATATCAGTCCTTACCAAATTTTTAATCGTTTTAAAAACGTAGCTTACGAGCTTGAGTTGCCTTCAAACTTAGCTTCAGTACATCCAGTGCTTCTTGTCTCCTTGCTAAAGAAGTGCATAGGTGACCCAGCAGTTGTAGTCCTTATAGAGCATATAGATGTTTAGAACAACCTCTCTTATGAAGAGATCCCAGTTGAAATTCTTGATCATCAGGTTTGCAGACTGAGGAACAAAGAGGTTCAGCTAGTCAAAGTTCTTCGGTAGAATCAGTCCGTTGAAGGAGATACTTGGGAAAAAGAAGCACATATGCGGACCAAGTATCCTCATCTGTTCTCTGCAAACTCAGACTCAACTCAAGGTAACAATCTTTCTTAGATTTTCTCAGTTCCATGTTCAGTTACAGTTATAATTTGGTATTCATTACCGTTGCATATCATATTCATGATAGTCACGCATTCATGAATCAGTTCAACCATGTACTCATGCCTCAGATATGCATGTTTAGTTTGAAAATTCAGCTTATCAGTAGTTTCAGTCAGGTATTCCATGCATCAAATATGCATGTTTAGTGTGTAAGCACAGTCTATCAGTGTTTCTCAACTTAGTCAGTCTCATTTGAGGATGAATGTTCTAAAGGGGGAGTATTGTAAGACCCCGCAAAATTCTAAGCTTAACTCAGTCCATTAAAGCTTGAAAAGAGGTTCCAGACTAAGAAATTTCATCTAAGCATTTATACTTAGAAGTATTTTAGCCTTCATAAGTTGGCGATCCTATTCTATGACCCTTATGACCTTAAAATATCAATTTATTTAGTTGATTCATGATCAACAATGTCAGTAAGTCACTTTGAGTGAGTTTTGGATTTTTTGGACCACGTTTGAACTATGTTTGGATGACCAAAATAGTGGGTGTACGCATCGCGTCGCCATTGCATTGAAAGATAATTTTTCATGAGCTTTCAGTGCAATTCCAGTAAACCAACGCAAACTTAATGCGGCGCGTTGGTCATCGCATTGATGCCATCGATGCGGTGCGTCGGTCTGTGCATCACTGGACACATTTTGAGTCATTAAAAGCCCGCATCCAGAGGGGTAATTGGGTCATTTTCCACCCATATTCAGCCCCCAAAAACACGAGATTAAGTTATTTTTAGGGCTAAAACACTCATTATTCTCAAAATTACTCAAGAAACAAAACTCTAGGGCTTCCAATTCAAGATTCAAGCTTCAAGAAATTCTCCACAACTTTCAGAGAATTAACAACCAAGGTATGTTAGGTGTTCATCCAAGGGTTTCCTTCCACCCTTGGAGTTTAAGAACCTCTTTTTAAACTTCAAGTTTATTGAATTCATGAATTCCATGTTGGGCTTCAAAGTATTCATGATTATGATGTTAATTAGGTTTCTAATTCATTATTTATTACAAGATTCATGTAAATTTATTGGACATGTATGTAGTATTATGTGAATTCATGTTAAATCCCTTGAAGTAAGTTGGGATTGGAAATCATGATGCCTACATGTTGATCAGTATTATGTGCATAGGTTATGTTCCCTAAGTGTTTGATAAATTGCTCATGTGGATTAAATGGGGAAATCATGACATGCTAGCATATGTACAAGCTTATATCTTACAAGTGTTTGATAAAATTTCTCCATGAATGAGTTATGAACATTGTAATGCTTTTCAAGATCATGCTATGTTTTAATTTTCATGTTATCGAGTCCTAGGGGTATCTAATACCCGATAATCTACTTATTTACCTAGAATTACAGTAGCTTCATAATAATCTCAGTAATGTCACGTATAGTAGCATTCAGTCAGTACAGAATTCAGTATATCTAGTCAGCAAATATAACTCAAATCACTCAATCAGTTATAGTACTCAATAAACTCAGTCTAGTTCAATCAGTTAACACGATTAGTAGCAGTTTATTCTAGCCTAAAATAGTTTAGAAATCAGTTCAGTATCTATTCAATTGGGAGTAGGATTCATCACCGAGCGAACCCAAGGATGGGGACTCACCTACCAGTAGAGGGTGTGATCCTTAGAAACAGTCCTGGTATTCTATAACTAGGTAGCCAACATAGGTTAAGACATCAACCTACCAGTTAAGGGTTTGTGAGGTGTATAACCTGCCAGTTAAGGGTACCACCATTCTCGTTCAGAGCACCTACCAGATGAGGGTGACTCAGCACTTATCTTTATTCATGGCACGATACTGACACCCTTTCAGCTGGGGTTATAGGTTGGACCCCAATCAGTTCAAAGAGGGGCATGTCGGTTAGATAATTACCTCCCACAGTTTTAGTCTCAGTATAGAACTCAGTTCAGTTCTATAGAATCAAGACTATCAGACACAGTCACCCAGCTCTATATAGAACTCAGTTTAGTTTTACAGAATCAAGACTATCAGAAATAGTCACCCAGCTATCAGTAATGTAATTATCAGTAAACTCATCTATCAGTCATTTAGTTATCAAAACTCAGTATCCAGTGTTACAATGATCTCAAACACAACGTATGTAGATATGTGCATAGTATGGCATAAATAGTATTTCATCTGTTTCAGTTATACATATACTCTCATTCAGTTGTATTCATGTTATTCAAAAAGTTATTGTTCCTGCATATGAACCCTTGCATATTAGCCTACCTCACTCATCATACCAATACATTCCAAGTACTGAAGCATACCATTTCTTTTGTACTATGATGTTTTATATTATAGGTTCAAATGTACGAGCTCCTGATCGAACTTAGCAGCCCAGACTATCAGCAGCAAACCTAGTGGTAAGTCTTCTTAGTTCGAGGATAAAGTTATCATAGCATTTCATTATTTCAGTATTTAGTTTATTTTAGTAGTTGGAGTTAGTTGGGCACTTTTCCCATTAACTCTATATTCAAATAAATTGAGGCTTTCAGACTAGACTTTCAGACAATATTCAATTGTACAAATTATTATTACAGTTAGTATTCTTTATCAATATTTTAGGTTTTGAACCTTATATAATTTCAGCCTATTTTTTGCATTTATTAAAGTATTGTTACTTAGTGCTCACAGCAAATATCAGTCATGGGTTATATTGTGGTCGTTCGGGGTCGTAAGCACCGTGTGGCGTCTGGGGTGCAAACTTGGGGTGTTACAAGGACCTCACTCGTAGGGTGTCCATTAAAGTTATCCTAAGTTACTGTCATGATTATGAGTGGATCCTAACAAGTCGTAAAGTGTCTAAAGTAATCGTATAGTCCCATCCAAAGCCAAAACAGTGTGTGCCCCAAGTGTTTCTGTCTTTACTACGACTCGAACCCTACGAGTCGTAGGATCACCTGACAAGTCATATGGTGTGATTCGCAGGGTCAGTAGAAAAGGTTCTTTCAACTACTATCTTGACTGTAACTCATGGTAATGAGTCACAATGAGTCCTTATGAGTCATATAGTGACCCGTAGTCACTAGCGACAATTTTTTAGCTTTTATTTAAGGGTACTTTGGACATTTTCCCCTTTTCCCCAATAGTGACCCATGACTTAAAACCCTTTTTGGGCATCATTAAAACGCACAAATAAATCAAAATAACTTCTTAAACTCTCTTAATTCTCCAAAGTCAAGATACTTAGGGTTTTCAAGAAGTTGATCAATTAGTGCTCTCAAGGGTGATTTTTCACCATAGTTGTGATACTTTCAGGCATGTTAATCTTCCCAAATTCTTATATTATGAAAATCATGTATTTCAAATAGTTTAATTTGTATGGATTTGAATGTGGGTTTTGTTACGGTTGACAGCTTTGGAATGTTTGGTCCTTGAATTGTTTTTCCATGATTTTTATGAGTTCATGTTTTTAACTGAATGTTTTGAACTAATGGAATGCATGGGTGTGGGAATTGGAATG
>NC_061116.1:121477929-121607756 GCF_002878395.1 Capsicum annuum
CTTCTGTAAATGGCTTTGAATGGTGAAATCATCACTTGGTTAGATTTACTGAGTTATACTATTGTAATGCACAAATGGTTAAACGATGAATATGAGTTTTAAAGGCCTTGTTGGCTATGTTTTGAATTGAAATATAAACAAAGGAGGTTGAGGCATCCCTCCGATTTGATTTAGTGAATAAAGGGGGTCAAAGTATTCCCCCAAGTTAATGTCATTGTTATGGCATAGATTTAAGCTTTCATATATAAAGGTATAACGATACCCATGGTATGCCTTAATGGTTATATCCTTGGTTTAATAAATGTGTTATATGAAACTTGTTTTAATTTGGGCTTAATGGGGGTTATGTAGCTAAGCCATGAAGTGGTGGGTCTTGGAGAACTTATACTGGAAAATCATATTTGTTGATGTGAGGTTTAATCTTGATAACCATTTGCATTATTCACACTATTGATATAACTGTATCTTGGATTGACGTGAGGTTGGTGCATTCCCTGGTCTTCCTTGATACCTCCAGTTTGTACAGCTAACACAACCCTTCCAGTAGAGGGATCTAAATCAATATAGCCCGTGGGTTCCTATCTATGACGGTTGAGATACATAGTCTAGGATAAATTTTACTTCATGCTAAGCCTTGTTCCTTTTCCCAGCATGCCATGTTTATATATATATATGCATATGATTATATGCATTGGCTTGAAAGACTTTTTAAGGTGTGGATCATGGAATTATTTTATCCTCTATACCTGAGCTACATGCTAGTGCTCAACCCATTAATCATCTCTGGATGCTATATCCCCATGCGATAGAGGGTTGGTTCAAAGACAATTCTACTTTTCCTATACAATGTTAGGTGGATCAGCTTGATTCGCCAGTCATTTGTGGTGAAGTGGTATGCTTTCATTCTCTGACAGACTTGATCATTCCATCAGTTTTCCTTTCTAAAATTAGAAGTGAAGACTCCATAGAACATTATCATTGTCATTGTAAAGAGTCGGGGGCATATCCCCATATAGGTTGCTTTTATGGTATAAAGGCTTTATGGATTACTAAGGACAGGTTTTGGTTGTTGACATTCATAGAATTTTGAGTCACTATTTAATCTTGATTTTTAAATGTTCAGAACTCAGCCACTACTAAGTGTGTTGTGTTCTGTTTGGTTCAGCAAATGGAGTGGTCTCCGGTCCTCAGTGGACTTGAGATACCTATCATAGCTAGGCTCTGGTTTGGGTTGTAAAAAAGTAGGTATCAGAGCCTAGATTTGGTGTCATTAGGTGTCCATAAATTTGTGTCAAGTAAAATCTCTTTTATGGGTTTGTAGCGCACCAAAATTATAAGGGAGAGGCTACGAGGCATTTAGGAATGTTTTCTTTTCTTGTGATCTACTTTTGAGTTGTAGAGTCTAGGATGTTGAAATTTCCTCTAATTCCTGTTTGTTTGATTTTCAAATTAGGCCTCCCAAAAGATCTGATGATTATGGAAACTCCTCTGTTCCACATGAGGACAATGTGGAAAAAACTCCTCCTAATCATGGAGTTCAGACCCGATCTAGGGTCGCTGCTTCAGATTTCCCTAGTAGAGTTCCACCGGTCCCCACTGATCCTTCTCCCATCGGTGACACCCCTGCTTATTCACCTCCAGGAGATATTACTAATGTTGAATTACCATCATTTTATTCATCTGCTGACCCATTTGGTGACATCTTAATCATGTCAGTCGGGTCTTACTGGTACTGTTGTGAGTTCTTCTGAGGTTACGCGAGTTGGACAGTTTATGAGACTCAATCCCCCGACCTTTAATAGCTCTAAGGTTAAGGAGGATCCTCAAGGATCACTACAATAAAAACAGACTTTAGGGAAGGGAATTTCCATCCCTAAAAGTCCAATTCTGGTCAGAAATGATCTTTTAGGACGAGAAAATACCGGTCGCGACTCGTCCTTATAGCCTCCTTCGCTAAAGGTTTTTTTGTGACGAGGTATTCTAGCTGGTCATTAAATGTCATTAGAGACAGTGATATATCTAATCTCAAAAACACTTTTAGAGACTATATATCTCGTCCTTAATAAATGATTTCCATCTTTAAAAAGTAGTTATTTTCTTGTCGCTAAATGTTTTTAGCGATGAGTAACTACGTTGTCCTAAATTAATCTATCACGACGATGATCTAACTTGTCCTGGATTAATCTTTAAAGAAGAGCGACTGCCTCATCCTAAATTAACCTTTAGAGACAAGCAACTAACTTTTCCTCGATCAACCTTTAGGGACAAACAATCTAACTCGTCTGAGATTGCTACTAAAATCACAAAATTTATATATTTCATTGCTAGATATAAAATTGCTACTGAAAATATCAAAAGATGGTAAATATAGTTTTAATATGTAATAAATAGAAAAAACTTAACCAATTAACATCCTGAGCTAGAATATGATGTCAATATTTTCAATATTTGCTAAACAATAAAAACTTAAACAATTAACATCCCGAGCTATATGATGTCAATAGTTTCAATATTTACTAAATAAAAAAACTTAACCAATTAACATCCCGAGCTAGAATTTGACGTCAAGTTTACATAATATTCTTAGCAAAATAATAATGAACCCGTGCATTCTCTGAACTTGTATCTTCACTTGTAACTTCAATCTTCAAAAATCTATAAGAACAAAATTTTGAAAAGACAATTAATAACTATTGATATATAATTTAATATACGTAAGAAGAAAAGAATTAATAAGAGTCTATTTGTGTATACATTCAAATTGGGTGATACTCTTAAATCTTAACCCGAGAATTAATAAGCAATATGAAAAAACTATCAAAATAATGGAGAAATAAATAAAAATACAGTCCTAGCTTGCATAAATACATTATAGAAAAAGAGGGACACGAGTCTATCTAACTACTAAAAGGCATCTACTAAGATGGAGAGTGGAGCAGATGGCATTACCAAGCATATTTGAAGCTACTGGGATGTAAGATATAAACATTCAAAGTTCTAGTACGTTTTTGTAAACCATCTGACAGAGCCCAGGTAAAAAAGCGGCAGACAAAGCGAAGACTTAGAGGACAAGTTTCCAAAAGACTCACTAGCAAATTTGCTACTGTAATAGACTAAAATAACAGACTTGTAAAACAATGGTGGATATCTGATCAAATAACTATGTGCTCAAAGGGACAACAAGTTGCTTTAGAAGTCCACAAAAACAAGGAAAATCAATTGCACATCCATCTTAACATTGGTATGTATGTGATACTCATATTGTGGATATGTTGGGGCTTAAAGACAGAACAATCATTCCATATAGAATTTGATGATATCATAATAATTCTAAGGTACAAAAGGGCTTCGATATTTAGTAGCAGCCACACACTACTAGGATTGGGACATCAATTTGATTTTACCATTCATAAAATATTGAAAGGAAACTTACTTGTAATGGAGCAATATATGGCAAGCATATTGCCTCAAGGGCCTTCTTAGTATGTTCTGAAGGAAGTTCTGTAATAACCATACTGCAAAAGATAGGACCAATGGGTTATTTCGTAGGGTGCGTGGTGATAATAAGGATTTAATTAGATAAAGAACCTAACTAACTTAGAATCATCTTCTCAGAAACAGATAATACCTTAAAGCTTCAACCAGATGCAATGAATCTTTAGAAGAAACTTTGAAGGGACCTTGCCCATTGACTGTCGTTTGGTAAAATTTGAAACTGACCATCTAGGGACCCAAAAATCTTTTCCTTGCAATCTACAATGACAAAACAAAAACATTTAAAATCTTGAACTAAAGAACAAGGAACTTTTCCAGAATTTTAACTCCGAGAAGGATCAAATTAACGAGGTCATATATGAGAGGAAATAACAAAAATACAATTTCACAAAATTAACAAAATATTGATCCTTATATTCTCTTTATGAAGAAGTTGCCATAGATAAACTGGGCATGAATTAGAAACCAGAGGTATATCAGAGTTCACCAATTAGTCTCACAGATATTAATTAAATGTTGACAGAGCCCAGTCATAGAGTGAGAAATTTCATCAATTGCCAAATATTAGAGATCTCTACACACTCATAAAGTGTGAAATTTCATCAATTTCCAAATATTATTATCAAAACTTTAAACCTAAAGTACATATACAAGTATCCAAGAGATTTTTCATTGCAGAGATCTGATAACAATTAAAAATGAGCAGAAGGCTACTCCCTAGAACTTAAAGCTTTCAAGTTCAACTTGCAGCAAGAACATCTGATATTTTAAGTATAGAAGATCTTGATACAATTTTTCTTTGATATTATCATGACAACTTTAAGTGGGTACAATTGATTTCTTAATTGTCTAGTGCAGATCAGTTGTTTTTATCTAATTCAAATAGATCAGCTGTGTAGAAATTTTGTACTTCGAGAGAAGAAGAGTCAAAATAAATTGTATTTACACATATGACTTTGTTTAGAATAAGCTGAGAAACAATACATGGAAGCTAGGATGACCACCACCTCTAAGACAAGTCAAACCGCAAGCTTTCAGGCAGTAGCTTTACAGTTACAACTACAACTAACTCAATCCTTAGGCAGCCATCATACTTGAAGGACTCTCTCAGCAAGCAGACACCACCCTTTTGTAAATTTCTTTTTGTAGAAATTCCAGAACAATTCAAATAAGTCAGTTCCACTGACGTACCAAATCCAACTAATGTAGTCAACACGTTCACAACCCCAAATGGAGAACTTACAAATTAAATGCATTAACCTAGTTTTGACTCTCTCAGAAGTGGTGAGTTAAACTTTTTTGGTTCCTACAATTTGGTAGCTTACATTAATCTAATGAATTTGGTACATTAATTTGAGAAAGTCAACCATTTCTCCAGGATTACAGTAGTAGTACGCACCTCAATTAGCTTCATATAAAGAATTTTCAACATAGTTTCATCTCCTAAAACCAATGTTGCATCAATCAAGACATCTGCAATAGCTGGCACATGGCAACATCATAGAGTAAATTAGCACGGTAGAAAAGAGAATCTCTTACATTTCTTCTCAACACAATAGTCGCTGCACATTCATGATTCATCTCTCAAAATTTCAAGACAATATAGTAATAAAGAAAGAGACATCAAGGAAATAAATAATGAAGCACATAGATGGTACAGATAGAGCTAGAAACTTGATGCGCATAAATAATAAGGTATATAGATGGTACAGATCGATCTAGAAACTTAATGTGTATCAATGAGATATGAAACTAACTCTTAGTGAATATGATATGTCTTTCTAGCACAAGACAATTAACCAATCAAATTTACGATTATAAATGCAAATTGAATCATTATCGTCCCTGATAGGAACTGCATTTCTCATTTTCTAAAAAGAAGAAAGCCAACATAATATAAATTGCCAGAGAAATAATTCAAACTAAAAGTTTGGTGGCCTGCATTAAAACAACCAAGGCATTAAGCACAATAGAGAAGATTCTAGATGGTGATCACACAAGCAAGGGGCACACATGAGATATTTTGTTGAAGTTCAAGATATTAAGAAAATTGTCTTCACTAGTTCTAGATCGTGGTAGTATTGGCAAGAGAGGGGCCACGTGTAACAAGATACAAAATAAACATACAATAAAGGAAGAAAGAAAAATAATCAGCTGTCATTTTTTGCATCTTTATCATTAATTTTATTAAAACACAAAAACGTAGTCCAGCAAAATCCAAACAATCAAGTACTTTTATAACGTTAGTATAGATCTTAGAAAATGGAGGCTACAGGAAATGACTGAATATGATAAAAAGGATAATTCATTATATAAATCTGAAGGATGACAACCACATCTCATTACCAAAAAAGAAAATTTCTAGATATTGATATACTTCATATTCCACATTCAATTATATTGAACATATCTGAACATACAAGTGTTGAACAAAGTAATGCACCAACAAATATTGGTAATTGATATCATCATCTAACTATGCTGCTTATTTGCTATCAAATCTACTTTCTGTGTAATACCAACCTTCAAAATAATTCAAGAAGGGTCGTTTCTGTCCCAGGTTTAAGGTGACAATCTCTGTATTTTCAAAAGGAAATTCACATAACTAAATTACTTAAACAACAATTATTACAATGCTCGGTATTTTTTAAATGAAATTTAGAAGATAATATCTTTAGGAGATTTAATTTAAAACAAACTGATTATCTAAAGCATACACTCCACTGAAGAAAACTATCGACACTAAACACTACCAATAAAAGTATCTGAAGAAAATTAAGAAAAGAAATAAAATAGAGCAAGAAAGAAAATATAAAAGGATCACGAGTCATATCTCGATCGAACACACAAGAAAAATCAAGCTCTAGAAGACTAAATTCAAAAATTTCTAAGCCTTATATTCAAAGGTTAGAAAATAAATGGCAGTGAACACAAGATCGTATTGTTAGCTACCCATTATATAATTCATAACAAAAACTTGAACATTCAATCAAACTGATGTTAAAATACTAAATATGATTAAAACAATGGGAGTGAGACATATTAATTCATTGTATAATGGATGTACCTCTAAATTAAAGTGGAACAATTTGAAGATAATCTTGCTTAAATCAAGGCGTATTTCTATCTTCTTTTGGAAAGTACCACCAGCAAACTTCAGTAACATCAAATCAAAAGGGATACCAGTACCAACATAAATAAATGTAACCCATGAGCAAAAAAATAAGAAGTTCAAATAAGTCCTGGTCCATCCATGAAATGAGAGAAAATATATCATGTTTCGCTTGAAAATGAATAATTAGAAACTAAATTATACAAAGGAACACCACAAATATGATACTAAAATCACCCATATATAAATATAAAAGAGAAAAAATTAAATACCCTAGTTCGATGTCGCACCACGATTGTATCATTATTAAACACCAAGACTGGAAATTTACCATAGACTGGAGTAGAGATTTTCTTATGAGGCCATATGGGAGTTCTAGGGTTTATCTTTTAAAGGAATTTTGAAGAGGAGAGTGGCCAAATTTTAGGGATTTTACAATAAGCTACTAATTAAACTCATTTTATTTTATTTTTTCTTTTATCTTTTATTATAATAGCCCAACAACGAGTATAGCGACCAGTTTTTAAATCAATTTAAGGGCCAAATTTAGTCCCTTCTCAAAGTTATTTAAAAAAAATTAAGATTTAACGACAAAAAGTAAATCTCATCTCTATATGTGTACATTTAATGACCAGCTTCTGAACTCGTCCCTAAATATTTATCTCTAATAACTCTTTTCCTTATAGTGAATTTATAGAGGAGATGGAGAAGATATGTATGATGCTTGCTACTAATATGGAAGGTGTGGAGTTTTTTGTTTATTATTTGAATGATGTGGCATACAAGTGGTATAAGAAGTGGGATCAGTCTAGGGGTAATGATTCTAAGTCAGCTTTGTGGGATGATTTTTTGGGTGCCTTTGTTAATTGTTTCTTTCTGCAGGAGTTGAGGGAGGCAAAAGATGAGGAGTTCATGAATCTAAAATAGGGTAGGATGACTGTGAAAGAGTATGCCCTAAAATTTTATCGGTTGTCTATTATGCTCCTGAGCTAGTGTCTAGCATGAGGGCTAAGATGAGAGAGTTTGTTTCAAACTTGTATTGGATTTGTTATTGGAGTACAAGGTCCCCTTGCTAAATAGTGACATAAATATTTAAGGCTTGAGGTGTATATGCAGTAGGTTGAAGATGAGAAGAAGAAATAAGCCGAGATAGGGGACATGAAAAGTAAGAGATCACAATATTCTTAGCGGAGTAGAGGCGAACAGAATAGTGGGAAAGATGGAAGGCAATGGTCTAAGATGAAATGGGGTAATTCTAGTTCGTATTCTATGGCTAGTGTTCCATACCCTAAGCAATTTGATGATCACCATTTTTAGAGCAATAATGGGTATAAGGCACAAGGTGCCCAATCCCAAGCTAGTGGGGCCCAGTCAGATCCATCACATCCACTTTGTAGATTTTATGGATATTTGCACCGTGGCTTTTATGATGAGGGAAGAACTAAGTGTTTAAGATGTAGCTAGCCTGGCCATATTTAGAGGAATTGTCCTTTTGGCGACATTGCTACTGGGACTAATAAAGTCTCAGTTGCCAATTCTTTAACTCCTATAACAAAGGATTCTACTTCTGTCTCTGACACTAGTCAGAATTATTTGGATGTTCTTGCTACCCATCAAGATTCGTAGGCATCTCTTGATGTTGTTTTTGGTACACTAAAACTTTTCTCTCATAATGTATGTTGTCTTCTTGATCCTGGGTCTACCCTTACTTATGTGACCCCTTATGTAGCTATTAATTTTGGTTTTGGTCTCGAGTGTATTCCTGATCTATTTTCTGTATCCATCCCAATGGTGACTCTATTGTGGCTAGAAAAGTCTATAAAGGTTGTATAGTATCTATCTGTTGTAGTAAGAGCTAGTGGATAAGATAGAGTTGGGCATGTTAGATTTTGATATGATTCTTAGGATGGATTGGTTGCACTCATAATAAGCATCTCTTGATTGTAGGGCCTGAAAGGTCAATTTCTAATTCCCAAATAAACCAGTGATTGAGTAGGAAGGTAGTTCCTTAGTGTCTAAGGGAAGGTTCATTTCTTATCTTAGAACCCAATAGTTGGTTTCCAAGGGATGTCTATACCATTTAGTGTATGTTAAGGATTTTAGTTTTGAAGGCCCTTCATTGCAATATGTCTCTATGGTCTGTGAGTTTCTCAAGGTGTTTCTTGGTGATCTTTCTGGTGTTCCTCTCGATGGGGAAATTGATTTTGGGAATTATTTTCTTCCAAATACTCATCGTATCTTCATCTCTCCCTATAGAATGGCTCCAACTGAGTTGAAAGAACTTAAGGAGCAGTTGAAAGATCTTCTTGATAAGGGTTTTATTTGCCTTAGTATTTCCCTATGGGGTCTCCTGTGCTCTACTTGCGTAAGAAGGATGGGTCTCTTTGTATGTGTATAGATTACCGCCAGTTAAATAAGGTGACAGTGAAGAATAAGTATCCTCTTCCTAGGATTGATAACTTTTTTGATAAACTTTAGGGTGCTAAGTACTTCTCTAAGATTGACCTTGGATTGGGTTATCATCAGTTGAAGATTAGGGAGGTGGATATCTCTAAGACTTCTTTCCAAACTCGGTATGGTCATTTCGAGTTCTTGGTCATGTCCTTTGGTTTGACCAATGCCCTGGCGGTATTTATGGATCTGATGAACCAGGTATTCCATTAGTTCGTAGATTTTTTTATAGTTGTATTTGTTGATAATATTTTAGTGTACTACAAAAGTGAGGCGAATCATACCAATCACCTCTATATAGTGTTGTAGACTCTCATGGATCAACAGTTGCATGCTAAATTTTTAATAAGTATGAGTTCTGGTTAAATATTGTTACTTTTCTGGGTCATGTTATTTCTAGTGAAAGGATCATGGTGGATCCACCAAAGGTTGCAGTGGTTAAGAAATGGCCTTGACCTATGACTCGAACTAATATTCAGAGCTTCTTAGGTTTAGCTGGGTACAATAAGAGGTTTGTGGAGAGCTTTTCCACTATTGCTGCCTCATTGACTAAGCTGACTCAGAAAAAGGTGAAGTTCTTATGTTCGGATACTTGTGAGGATAATTTCGAGAAGCTGAAAGACAAGTTGCCTTCTGTTCCTATTCTGACCCTACCTAAGGGTACTGATGGCTTTGTGGTTTATTGTGATGCATTCTATGTAGGATTAGGTTGTGTTCTGATACAGCATGGTAAGGTAGTGTTATATCCTTCTAGACAGTTGAAAGTTCATGAAAAAAATTATACGACTCATGATTTAGAGTTGTAAGCTATTGTTTTCACTCTAAAGACTTGGTGTTCACTATTTATATAGGGTTTATGTTGACATCTTCTCAGACCATAAGAGTTTTCAATATGTATTCATATAGAATAAGTTGAATCTCAGGCAAAGGAGATGGCTTGAGTCTCTCAATGACAATGACATAAGCCTCTATTATCATCCAGGTAAAGCTAAAGTGGTTGTTGATGCTCTTAGAGGTTGTCCATGGGGAGCTTATCTGATGTTGATGAGGAGAAGCATGGTTTGGTAAAGGATATTTACTATTTTAAAAATCTTAGAGTTTGTTTCTTGGACTCCAATGATAGAGGTGTGATTGTGCAAGAGGTGGTGAAGTCATCTCTTGGTGCTGAGGTGAAAGAGAAATGGATTGTGGAATTTATTTTGATATAAATCAAGGATGATGTGTCATAAGAAGGTGATGACTTTTGATACTAGTAGTGATGGTATAGTGAGGTACCAAGGTAGATTATGTGTTCTCTATGTTGATAAGTTGAGTGAGAGGATCTTTTCTGAGGCTTGTGAGTTGAGGTATACTATTTTTCCAAGTTTGATGAAAATGTACCATGACTTGAAATAAATCCATTAGTAGAATAACATAAAGAGAGATGTGGCTAATTTTGTGGCTAAATGGATGGAGTGTCAGCAAGTGAAGGTGGAGCACTTGAGGCCTAGTGGATTATTTCAAGAAATTTAGTTGCCTATGTGGAAATAAGAGGTGATCAATATGGATTTCGTTTCCAATCTTCTGCATTCTTATAGTCAGTTTGATTTAATTTTAGTCATCGTGGATAGTACGACCAAGTTTTCTCACTTCTTGCTTGTGAGGACTAATTACTCTATTGAGGATTATGCAAGGTTGTTCATTTAAGGAATCATAAAGTTGCATGGTGCGCCTGTATCTATTATCTCTGATCGAGGTACTCAATTTTCATATAACTTTTGGCATTTCTTTCATAAAGGTTTGGGAACTAAAGTGAGCCTTAGCACCGCTTTCCATCCTCAAGCAGAGAGGAACATTCAAATGTTGGAAGATATTCTTTAGGATTGTGTGATTGACTTTAGTGGTAGCTGGGTCGATTATTTACCTCCCATCGAGTTTGCTAATAATAATAGCTTTCACTCTATCATTGGGATGGCTCCATTTGAGGCTTTGTATGGAAAGAGATGTCGTTCTCCTATTGGGTGGTTTGAGGTTAGAGACGCTGGGTTGTTCAATCCTGATTTGGTTAGTTAGGCTATGGAGAAGGTGAAGGTAATTTGAGATAGGCTTAAGACCGCCAAAGTCACCAAAAGTCCTATGCAAATGTAAGTCAAAGGGAGTTTGAATTTAAAGTTGGCGATTGGGTGTTCTTGAAGGTGTCTCCCATGAATGGAGTGATGTAGTTTGGAAAGAAGGGGAAGCTCAGTTCCCATTATATGGGTCCATATATGATTTTGAAGAGAGTGGTTAATGAGTCTTATGAGTTAGAGTTGCCTTGCTATTTGGTTTCTGTTCACTCAATTTTTCATGCGTCTATGTTGAGGAAAAGTGTGGGTGATCCTTCCTTAGTGGTTCCGTTGGAAAACAGTTGTATTTTAGACTCCTTGTTGTATGAAGAGGTCCGAATTAAGATCTGGAGATGAAGTGCTCACCTTTAGATTGAGGTTAGCTATCAAATGATAGAGATGAGGTCATGTCTAAGCCTCTAGAACACTTTCTGCACTCAACAAAGTAAAAGTACAGTGTAGTATCAATACAAACTACTATGTACTAGAAGGTATCATAGGTCGAATCAATTTAATAGCATGTATATAACATAAACCGACTAACAAGTATACAAGAATCAACATATAGAAAATATTCAATGAATCGCCAAATACATCAATGACAGGTCAAACAAAGCTTACAAAAAAAGCCATGTAACCATAAAGAGTATCAACATATTGTAAACATCTACAGAATAATTGGTAATATCATAAGTAATAACTATGTCCTTTTAAACCGCAAAATTAGAACACCATTAGCTCGTTATTAGCTTTTTAAACCACACAAGCTCTCAAAATCAACACTAATCTATACACACATGCTAAGGGACTTATTTTTGCTCAACTTGTCATGGCCTGCAAGAGACAATCTAAGTCCATATACCATACCGGCGTGTTACCCAATCCTTCATAAAAGTAATATCAATATTGATATTCGTACAGGCGTGGCACCCAATCCACCATAACCATATTATATACATTTTATCAACTTCACACTATCTCTTAAGATACAATATGACATACTAAATTTACAAATACACTTAAAATCATAAGGCAATTCGGCCAAGTTCAATTTTAAATAATTATTCATGCAAGTGTGAACAATCTTAATATCACCAAATTCAAGTATTTTCGATGACCAATCAACAAGCAACCAATTTAGGAGCATACACACAATTAAACCGAGTCTAAACTTCAATTAAATCATAATCTACCACAACTGAAGAATCCAAATGCAAGCTAATTTGCAAGGGTCTTTCCCTTCTGTAAAGTCCCCGAATGATTAAAATTTGTTCCTATACATAATTTCCATAAGAACATAAATCTAATAACACCCATTTTATAAATTCTTACACTAAAAATCTAAGCCAAAAACCTAATTTATCAAAAGTTGTAATTGATTTTATAAAAAAGAAAATTGAATCTGAACCTAACCAAGAAAACAATAGTTGCACCACTTTTAATATACTGGAAACAATAAAATATTCCCTCATTCCATCATTATCATAATGATTGGCATTCTATGCAATAACTATTTCAGCATTCCATCATTAGCCTAATATACATGTTTCACATTATCATCCTAAACCACCAGTTATGCCACAACCTACTTTTTCATTCATCCAATTCGCCTTCCACCAAAATTATAAACATCATAAAGCCATATAATAACTCACCTATAACTTGTGGTACACTACAATATTTTTTTCTCCCTTTATCGTCTATTTTATTTTTCTATATTATAGTTTGAGAGGTTAAATTGAAACTTCAATTTAATCTGAACGTAGGTTGTGTGAGAAGAAAAAACAGTGCATTTTGACTCATTAAATCACGAATTAAACTAAATATTTAAAATACCTAAAACTATTAATAAATCCTCAATATTATTTTGGAACCCCTTAAAAATAAATCAAATATGTAAACTGAAGATTAAAAAGTACATTCTGAATCTATTGAAATCACTAAAACATTAATCTGAGGTCATCTTGACCGAAGGTTAACCACGATCAACAATAACTTTCTTAAAATTTAAGAATCAAAGTAATAACTTAAATCACTTCTTAATACCTCAATAATTGGTACTATCCATCCCCGTAAATCATAATTAACATATACAAACTACGAAAAGAGCTAAAATAAGGAAGACGGAAAAATGTCACAAACAACTGCATGGGTCGTTACATCAGATAACAATTAAACAATTGTTCATCCCCAAATAGGCAATCAAGAAACAAGAAGGGAAAATAAAAAATTACCTAAATCGGTAAGAAGATGTGCAACTTAGTACGCATATCTGCTTCGGTCTTCCAAGTGGCCTCCTCAATAGGACGATTCTTCCACCAGACTTTCACAGATATAATGTCCTTGGTTCTTGACTTACAAACGTCTTTGTCAAGAATAGCAACAGGTTCCTCATTATAAGAGTAGCTATCATCTAACAAGACTGAATTCCAGCAAATTATTTAGTTACTATCACCATGAAAATTCTTTAACATAGATATATGAAACACAGGGTAAACTCCTGACAAACTCAGCGGCAATTCCAATCTATAGGCCATCAGCCCCACGAGCTAAAAAATTTCAAATGATCTAATAAAGTAGGACTAAGCTTAACTCGTTTCCCAAAATGTATGACACCCTTCATGGGTTAAACCTTAAGAAATACTTGTTCACCCTTCATAAAGTGCATGTCTCTCACTTTTCGATCTGCATACTCCTCTTGCTTGCTTTGAGCCGCTATAAGTTTCTCCTGAATAAACCTAACCATGTTAAACAAGTCTCTCAACAGACCAGTACCCCACGTTCTCACCTTAAAGGCATCAAACCACCCAATGGGAGATATACACCTCCTCCCATACAAAGCCTCAAATAGCGTCGTGTTGATTCTTAAATGATAACTGTTATTATACGCAAACTCGACCAAAGGTAGAAATTGATCCCAATGACCTCCAAAATCCATCACACATGCATGGAGCATATCCTCTAACACCTGAATTATTCACTCGGACTGTCTATCGGTCTGAGAGTGAAAAGTTGAACTAAGGTCCAACCTTATACCCAACTCCTCATGTAACTTCTCCCAAAAGATAATGGTAAATTGAGTACTCCTATACGAGATAATAGAAATAGGGACACATGCAATCAAACAATCTCCTTAAGATAAATCTTGGCTAATTTTGTTGTATTGTAAGTCACCTGAACTAGAATGAAATGTGCAGACTTAGTTAACCTATCTACAACCCATATAGAATCGACTTCCACAAAGTCTTAGGAAGGCCAACCACAAAATCCATGGTTATCCTCTCCCATTTTCATTCAAGAATGGGCATCATTTGAAGAGTACCACCAAGCTTCTAATGCTCGTACTTTATCTACTGGCAACTTTGACATTTAGCAATAAAATAAACTATATCATGCTTTATTCAACCCCACCAGTAATGTTAACTCAAATCTCGGTATATCATAGTCGCTCTGAGATGTATAGAATATTTCAAACAATGAGTCTCAACTAGAATAGTAGGAATCAAATCATCAACACGGGGCACACAAACTCTCCCTTTAATTTGCAACACACCCTCACCATCAAGAATGGCCTTTTTAGCCTCACCCTGCAAAACCTTATCATTAATCTTGCTCAACTTAGTATCATCAATTATTTACCTTTGATTTGATTAATAAATGTGTACCTTGCCTCTATACTAGATAGAAATCTTTCTCTTTCAGTCACCTCAAATCGTATGAACTTGTCAGATAGAGTCTGAATCTCTTTAGCCATCAGACGCCTAGTAGTATTCAAGTAAGCCAAGCTACCCATACTTGCTAACTTTCTACTTAATGCATTAGCTACCACATTAGCCTTTCTAGGATGGTACAAAATGGTGATATCATAAACTTTGAATAACTCCATCCATATATGTTATCTCAAATTCAAATTTTTTTTGTGTGAACACATGTAAACTACGATGATCAGTAAACATGGCCTAACAAATTTTGCACAAATAATGCCTCTATATCTTAAGAGGAAAAACCACATCAGCCAACTCTAAGTCATGAGTTGGAGAATTCCTCTTATGATGCTTTAATTGCCTTGAGGCATATTCAATCACATTCCTTTCCTGCATCAAAATAACACCTAAACCAGAATGTGAGGCATCATAATAAATAATAGAATTCTTACCCTCTACAGGCAAGGCAAGAATAGGAGTGGTATTCAATAAGGTCTTGAGCTTTTGAAAGCTTTCTTCATATTTATCAGACCAAATGAAAGGTACATCCTTCTGAGTCAACTGCATTATATGAGTAGCAATAGAAGCAAACCCTCTCACAAACCTACGATAATAACTTTCTAACCACACAAAGATATGAACCACCATCACTAAAGTAGGCCTAGCCTAATTCTTAACTATTTCAATATTATATAGGTCTACATTACCCCTTTTTTGAAACCATATACCCAAAAAGGATATAAAAAGTCAACCATAATGCACAATTAGAAAATTGAGTAAAGTTTTTTCTCTTTTAACAATTCTTAAGTGATTTTCATGTTCCTCTTTATCTTAGAATAAACCAAAATATCATTAATAAAGACAATCACAAAAGAATCCAAGTAAGGCTTAAATATCCCATTCATCAAACTTATAAAAATAGTTGGGGCATTACTTAGCCAAAAAGAAATCACAAGAAACTCATAGTGCCCATACCTAGTTTGAAAAATAGTCTTAGGAATATCGTTAGCCCAAATCATAAGTTGATGATAACCATACCTCAAATCAATCTTAGAAACTATGGATGCACCCAGCAACTGGTCAAAGAAACTATCAGTATGGGGTAAAGGATACTTTTTATGGATCGTAACCTTATTCAACTTCTTGTAGTCTATACACATACAAATATTACCATCCCTCTGCACAAATAAGACAAGATCACCCTGTAGAGAGGCACTCGAATAGATAAAACCCTTACCCTATAAATCCTGTATTTGAGCTTTTAGCTCCCTTAACTCAGGCTTTAAATAACACCTCAAAGAAAGCATAACGTGGTTTCTTGTCAAAT
The DNA here is from genome assembly GCF_002878395.1 of Capsicum annuum. Taxonomy (NCBI): domain Eukaryota; kingdom Viridiplantae; phylum Streptophyta; class Magnoliopsida; order Solanales; family Solanaceae; genus Capsicum; species Capsicum annuum. The sequence continues at coordinate 121,494,103 of NC_061116.1, forward strand.
ATAGAACACAGCTAGGTCGGGGTTGATTTCACAGGGAATAGGATGGAAATCTATCATGAGTTTACTAACAAAACTAGAAAATGAAGAAAGAAAATGAGGGGTTTTAAGAACAGTATTAAGAGTAACAATATTGGCAGATAGAATTATTATTAGTATGAGATGATCACAAGGATTGTGTTTGACATGACTTCTTAACTCCACAGACTTATCATGTTCGTCAAACTATCTTGGTGTCTTGCATACAGAATCTTACAAGTTATGCATCACCTAATCATCTCTCAACCTTGGTTTGGGTGAATTTTACTCATCTCCTCTCAATCTTAGAGTGTTATATTGCTAACCTTTGTTCTAAATCCTAAATTTACTATCTTCTCTCGGTCTCAAGTTAAATAGATGAAGGTTTGTAGCTTCAAATTATATGGGCTCATAGGTAGCCTTCTTGTCTCTTTTTTATCCTTTTTGCTCATTCTTGGCCTCAAACTCTATTTTTCTGCAATCCCAATACAAAAACACATCACATCGAACAAAAATACCTAAGTACTTGCATAATTTCCTTGTTTTAAGCATCAAAAGGTCCATGAAACCATAACACATCAACACCCTAAACTTAGAACATTTGCATTTTCTCAGGAAACTAACACATAACTAATAAACAGATGCTTAACTAAAAGAAAACTAAGACACTTATGGCAGTTAACTTAATTTAGCTCAAAGTTCTTACCCCTTCCTATTCATATCTTTCAAAACAATTGTGCGGATTAATGTAGCACAATGGTATGACACAAAGAAATCAAGTTATGGCATTATATTAGTAACAAATAACCAAGCATATATGCAACTGACACTACCTGAAAAGATAAGCAATCAACAACACAACCCATGTACCCTTATAACAAGGAAGTCCTAACTCTCACAGTATCACCATGTATGTTAACATAAGGGACTACATCAAGACACTCATGCTCACAACAAGAAATTCCAACAATGTGCATAAAATACCATAGGCTTGTGTTTATTTTCTATATCTTAGTTTTTTTAATAGTTGGACAGGGATCACTATAGGACTTTTCTCAACTTGTGATATAGGCTTAGGATAGTTATGGTACATATGGGATATAGTGACTCGCCTTCAATTCTCTTTAATTTTTATTTTTCTCTTTTCCTCTCTATTTTTTCACACCCAACCCTACTTTTTTTTATTCAACACCCTTCTTCATGCTTAATTTCAACTACGCACCCCTATGATAGCCACTCTCAACTTAGGCAATTTACCTGAATTAAGGTGCACAGTATCCAAAGAGGAACCAGGCCCAAAACTGGTTCATTGTAATTAAATAGGAAGGTGAAAGAGTTAAAACAAGATAATAGGTCAATTTAGGCTCGAATCAAGGATGAAGGGATACTTATTCTTATTTGGACAGTCTTTAAGGCTAACAATGGTCTATTTCAAAAATGACCTATGATCACATCTCAACCAACAATCCTACAACCTAGTAAAGACTAACGGGGCAAGTTTTGGATTACAGACATAAAGTGAACTAAGTAAATGCCCCACTCACACATAGTACAGGGTTATATTACCAACTATTAACTATCTGATTCATGCAATGCTAAGCTTTGATTATATTATCCCTAATACTAATGACACAATAAGATTCAAATAATGGTCACACTTATCTCACATTACACAGTTAAATAAATTAAGATGGGTATATTTTTTCAAACACTTAAAACCACAACACAAAAATATGTCAACTGCACTTAGGTTCTTTATTTTTCTTCTAATTAGAAAAAATAACACATAACACATATAATGACACAACACAATACCTAAACATGTTGGCTCTACTATGATAGCACACACTGAGGAAAAAAGACATGGCAACATAAACCCTGGGTGGTTTGGTACACCCCCTCCCCAACTTAAAATTGATGCACTATCCCCAATGCATTCTAGAAAGCTAACAAACAAAAGGGTGTAAGTACATACCTGGGATGCTCTAGGATTAGAAATGGGATCGTCCCCAGCTGAGGCATTTCTATCTTATCACCGAGAGGGGGAGGTGGTGCGTGACTAGATGAGGAGCCCCATGCAATCTAAGCACGCTTATCCTTATCGATATCAAGCTGTAGCACAAACTTTATAGCGGCTTTTTTCAAGGCCTGTTGACTCTATGGAGTCACTAATTTCTCCTTATTATGTCCTCCCTTAGCCTCATCGATCAAAGTCACATCATCCTCAACAAATAAATTATACACAAGTGGTGGTAGCCTAAGCAGTGACTGCGTGAAAGAAGGAATCATTGGAGGGATAATTGGAATATGTCTCTTATAGAGAGAGCGCACCTTAGATCTCAATGTGGCCACGTCCTCATGCAGGACGACATATCAGGTGCATAAGCCTCACAAATTCATGCTCTCATTCGGGCCTCAAGACTATTTATGCACCATGTAACTCTCTTGTAAACTATTCTATGATGACCATCATACTAGCCTTAACTCATGCCTCAGAGGCCTCCAGAGTAGTTCGGACCCATGGCTAGATCAGTCAAAATAATATGGCCAACTAGGTCTCCATATGTAGCTGTTGATTAGACAACTCCGGATACCGATCTACCATCTGTTGTAAGAACTCTCGAGGCACACTAACTAAAGCTAAAACTAGCAGGCGAGAAGGCAACATAGAAGTAGGAGCTATAGATGAAGTTCCTGTAGCCCCCTTACTGCTGTAGTAGTCGTAGGCTCTACTCTCTGACTGTCCATTCCAATATCACCACCCAAAATTAGCCTGTCAACAAGCTCAGCCAAAATAGAACTCCCCTCAAAGTGGGCCAAATTAGAAGACATTGAAGGTTTGCTCTACGTAATACAATTGGGTTGGCAGCATCCTTAACCAAATAAGATCAGAACTTCTCAAAAGCAAACACTACCGCAAGAAACTCATGTTAACTAACTATGTAATTTTTCTATGTGGGTTGAGTGTTTTTCTAGCATAATAAATGGGATAAGTAATCTTCTCATGTCTTTAGTCTATTATAGCTCATAGAGCCACACTACTGGCATCACATATCACCTCAAATGAAAGGTTCCAATCTGGAGACATAATAATAGGATCCGAGATCAACTACTCTTTAAGGTACTCAAAAGCCTTGAGACAAACATCATAAAAAAACAAACTTCACCTCCTTCTATAAAAGCTTGCACAATGGATTTGCAATCTTAGAAAGGTCCTTGCTGTACTACATATAATAAACTACGTGACCCAAAAAACTCCAAATGCCTTTCACAAAAGTTGGTGGAGGCAATTTTTCAATCACCTCAATCTTTGCCTAATCGACCTCTATCTCCTTTTTTGAAATTTTGTGTCCAAGAATGATTCCCTCTTTACCCATAAAGTTACACTTCTCCCAATTTAAAACCAGGTTGCACTTCTCATATCTCTGAAGTGCATTAGCCAAGTAAGCCAAACAGTTATCAAATGAGTCATGCATGACTGAGAAATCATCCATAAATACCTCAATGGTATCCTCTACCATATCATAAAAGATAGACATCATGAAATGCTTAGAAGTGGCGAGAGCATTAGAAAGACCAAAAGGCATTCTCTTGAATGTGAACGTGCCATATGGACATGTAAAAGTGGTTTTCTCTAGATATTTGAGTGCAATAGAGATCTAAATATACCCCAAATAAACATCAAGAAAACAATACCATCCTTTATCTGTGAGATGGTCAAACATCCGGTCCATGAATGACATAGAAAAGTGATCCTTCTGCGTCTAAGTATTCAGCTTCTAGTAGTCCATGTAAAATCTTCACCTTGTGACAGGTCTCATGGGAACTAAGTCGTTCTTTTTATTTGGGACCATAGGATCCCACCCTTTTTCGGCATATACTTAACCAGGCTCACTCAGTTATTTTTTAGTAATAGGGTAAACCACACCTGCATCTAACCACTTAACAATCCTTCTTCACCACCTCTTGCATAGGTAGATTTAAACGATGTAGATGCTCAATTCAAGGCATATATTTTGGTTCAAGATAAATCTTATGAGTGTAAATTTTGGGTGAAATACCGATAATATCTACAATAGTCCAACCAATGGCTCATTTGAAACTCTATAATACTGAAATCAAGGACTCAACCTAAATATCCAACAAATTTGCAGTAGTGATTACCAATAAGGTATTGTGGGCCCCCAAGAATGCATAAACGGAAATAAGAGAAAAAGGCCTTCAATTCTAAAATTACTGGCTCCTCAATAGATGGTCGAGATGGCGGGGTTGCTCTATTCTTCAAGTCAACATCCAATGTTTTTGGTGCATAAAAATAAGAACCCCAGCCCATAACTGCACTTTCTATCACAACATACTCCTTGATACTATAACGCCCCGAGATTCCATCCCGAGATGTCACACGGTTCTTATGACCCGAAGGACCACAAGCTAACCCTTTTACTGATATCTGTGCCTGTACACTGTATAATATTTGAAATAAATGCGGAAACTAGCCATAAGGTTCAACACATCTATGAATACACAAAACTGAAAACTGAATACTAATACATCCATCTGAAAAGCCTCTAAACTATTTGAACTTTGGAGTTGATGGGACATATTCCCAACTAACTCCATTTACTGAAAGTAAACAAAATTTGATGTAATAATAGTAAACTAAGATTCATCCTCGAAAGAAGAGAACTCGCGGCTATGGCTACTGCTGCTAGATGGGACTGAACTGCTGGGGAAACTCTGGATCTAATGCCTCTGAACCTATGGTTTCAAATAGAACACCATAAGGCAAATACGTCAGTACAGGAATGTACCGAGTATGTAGACAAGGTAGGTTAAATGCAAGGGCTCATACATGTATAATATCTAAAGTGAATAATCATGAAAATGCCACACGAGAACACATACACATACATAAATGCATAAACCATAGTCGCAATCATTATAACTCTAGAAACTAAAACTTGGATACTGCCTTACTACAAACTGAACTCACTAATGACACTGAGATACTGAGACACTGACTCACCTGATACTGATGACTGAGAAACTAGATGTACTTACATCGATGACTGAATTCTGAGCTTACTTCTCTCAACTGATAAGATTAAAGTTCAACCTCTTTAATTGATGATTAAGAAAGCTATTATCAATCGTAAGGAAATGATCATATCTGAATCTGATAACAAGAATACTCAATAGAATCTGAGACTATGATTAAGCCTGCCTCGAAGCATATCTCTGAATATGCTATCAAATAACTATATATGAGACCAAGCCTATCTGACGGATGGTCCATGAATCAATAAAACTATCTGAGTTCCTCATAGAGATAGATGACTATATCTGACAGCCCTAATTTTTAAAGATTAATACTGAGACTGAGAATGAATCTGAAATTGAAACTGAAACTGTGAAAAGTAGTTACTTAACCTACATGCCCCAACCTACCATAAGTGGGGTCCAACCTGTAACCCCAATTGAAAGGGTGTCAATACCGTACCACGGGTAAAGACCTCTTTTTGGTCAATCTTCTCTAGCGGATAACCCTTACCAGGAAGTCAACATAAGGCAATATAATAGTCAAATACTCTCTCTCTAGAGGTGACAGCCTTTTTCCTGATGGTGACTCCTGTATTTTTGCACTGGCTACGTAGTTCTGGAGGTCAGGGATTGCTACTAACAACTCCAACCTCTCTCTCACTAATGGAAGGATTCGCTATCACTTCCCCCACTCGGTGCTAGTTTTTACTCCCAACTGAAAGACTCTGACTGAATTCTTAACTGAACATAACTGAACTAAATCTGATACTGATCATGTTTCTCAAAAGATCTAACTGAGTTACGCTGAGATCACTTAGTTCCGTATCTGATGGAAATGGTATTAAATCATGGTATCTAACTGACGATACAGAGCCTGAATAGATTACTCGAAGCACTTTTGAGATTAGAATTGAACACTTGAATACTATTAGAACTGAGCCGATCACAGAACTGAGGCTAGATTACTAGCGATACGTAGATTACAGAGGTAACTGAGATTATTGAGATTTATTAAGTTCTACAATTATTTGCGGATACAGAGTTCTATAGCTCACTGACTTCTGAGAGTCATGGCTTGACTGGAATTATCGTGAAACAAACATGGGCTCTAAATAGCAGCTAAATTGTCGGGTATAAATACCCCCAGGACTCAATAACATAAAATAAAGCATAATCATTCCTTCATCATCACAACCATTCATTCATCATCACAGTCATTTATTCATCATCATTATCATTAAAGCATATCTTCAAGTATTTAGGAAACATAACATACCTTCACCTTTACAATCATTAAGGCATCGCATCAAGCATTTATGAAATATCAACATATACTAGCGTAAGGAAACACGCTACTAGATTATACTTTCTTCAACAAAGTCTTACCTCAGGTACTTCACACCTAAATCAGTTGTATTTGGACATCACATAATTTGGAGAAAACTTCATATTATTGTGTCATAACTTACTTGCTAACCACTTCGCATATATTAAAAGCTTAGCATATATCAAGGAGCACATAATTGGGGGATTTACAACCATCATATATCAACTTGTTCGCTAAGGTATTTCAACAATACTAAGAAAGTATGGGGTTACACCTACTTGGGGATTTCATACTATCATGGCACATTTCACTCACTAAGGCATTTTATCAAACACTGGACATGCATAGACTAGCTCATAATTTGGGGTTTCCTATTCAACATACTATAATGGCCCTTATGCTTCACCTAAGATTTTTATCAAATCTATGGGGGGCATGCTTCGCTTATTCCATAATTTCTACACCTAAAGGACATGAACAGATCACACTTCAAGAGGGTTTATCACAAACATCACATGGCTTCCACATACTAGGGTCAAAGCTCATGAATCTTGTAAACAAACATAAATCAAAACTCAATAACACATGTAACATCAATTTCAACTCACATAAATCATTAACAACTCATAAACATAAAAGTTTTGAGTTTTAGAAAAGGGTACTTAAGCTTCTTAGATGAAAGGCACCCAAGAATCAACATCTACATACCTGGGGAAACTCTTTTCTTGAATGTTCTTGGAAAGATTTCTTGATTCCTCTTGACTCTTTCTTGATTTTTTGTGGAAACCCTAGTTTTTTTTAAGTGGAAGAGAAATGTGGTTGAGATCCCTTGGCCGGGATTTATAGAGGTTGGGGAAAAATGGAAAAGACCAAAAAGCCCTTGGAATTAAATTGAAAAATCCTCGATTTTACATGCTGGAGCAAGGCGCCATAATCGTGCCAGTTTACTGGAAATTGGAAAATTGGGAAACTGCATAAAGGCGTGGCGCGATAGAAATCGCGTTGCCATCTTGGTTGTGAACTGGAACTATGCCGAGACGCAGTGGAATCACGAAGGCTCCTTGGAAATTGACAAATTTTGAAATTAAGTCTTGGCGCGATGCGCCATAATCGCGAAGCCTCACTGGATTTTGATGATTGTCATTTTGACTGGCTCCGCGACGCGCTAAGGTGCCATGTGGCACTCTATCTCACTAAAATGGCTCTAACTATTCATTCGAGTGTTTGATTTGGGCTAATTTTGTATCGATGGAAAGTTTATTCAATGCTCTACATGGAAAAAAGTAGAAATTTGAGAAATTCCACATGATTCAAAGTATTTCATACTTAGGAAGATATTTCTGAAACTTTTAGACTTGGATTTCTACTTTACTGAATACGCTCTAAGGCTCAGACTGGAAGAGGACTTTTCGGGGTATTACAAATACCATCACTATCAAAATTCATGATCATTTTTACCAATGCCTCGACCCCAAGTCTATCATTAATAAGTGCAATAAATGCATCTTTACCTACAGTGTCTATCACAGAAACTACTCATATATTTTTTAACTGCTACATCTACTGACACATATCAAAAGTAACATGTTTATCATTGAGCCTGAATTTTATATGTCCCATCTTTATGTCAACTAATGCCCTACTCATGTCTAGGAATGGCCTTTCTAAGATGATAGGAACATCGAAATCCACCTCACAACTAAGAATTACAAAGTCGACTCAGAATATAAAAGAAGCCACCTTCACCAACACATCACATAATATACCGATAGGCTTCTTCACTATGCAATCGGCCAATAATAATCTCATAGATATTGTCTTAGGAGCTCCCAACCCCAACTGCTTATACACGACTTGCAACATCAGATTAATTTTATCTTCCAAATCATATAGTGCTCGAGCAAAGTTAAAGGACCCAATAGTGCAAAGAATAGTAAAAGAGTTGGGATCATTTTTTCTTAACCAAGGATCAGAATGCAATAGCATTGCAATGGTGTATAGTATCAGTGGGCTCAAAACTTACCGCCTGCTTCTTAGTAACCAAATCCTTCATGAATTTTGCATAATCGGGCATCTTCTCTAATGCTTCTAATAAAGGGATATTCATAGACAAATCCTTCAACATCAACATGAATTTCTAATATTTCTCTTTTTCTACTTTCTTCTTCAATCTTTGAGGAAAAGGTGGTGGAGGTCATGGAATGGGTTTCAATACTTGCTCGACCTCTTTACCCTTTCCTTTATCATTCTCAGCTTATTTTTCTACACCCATAGATTTTTGTGATGACTCACCATTAGTCACCAATTTCCCAGTTTTATCTTCAAGTGCATCATCTACATCCATAGTATCACTCATTGCCTCACAACCACAGGCATAGGTGGATTAATAGTAGCCTTACCCCTCTGAGTGGTGATAGCTAAGCAGCGACTATTATTCTTTGAATTCTGAATAGTGTTGCTTGAAAAAGTGCCCAATTGACGCTGATTTAATATAGCTAACATTTACCCAAATTGTTCCTCAAGCTTCTTAATCGCGATAGCATGTGATTCTAATTTTTGTCTCAATCCTGATATATCTAACTTAATCTCCTTAAGGTAACTCTCTTGGTTATCTGAACCCTTCACAAGCTTAGCCAGTAATGCTTCCATTCTATAGGTAACATCATGGTTCCCCGTAGAACATAAATACCACTTTTATCCTTGTAAGCGCCCTTTCTCCTCCACTCACCGTGCCTTTCTTTAATCTTATCCCTATAACTATCTCCGTAATAGTTTTAACCTTGATTCCCTTGCCTTGAGTTCTAAGTATCTTAAGCAGACCCTTGGCCCTCGGCTTGAAAACCGTCCATCTCTCTATCAAGTACTTTGCTTCCTTCTTAGTATAAGATTCATAATTCCTAGAAGATTTACCTTATGTTCCCATAGCATTCACCTTTCAGCTTTGATAACTGCAAATTTCTTGGTAAGAAACCCAATCTCAGTCATTAATTGTGCCACCTCTTGGCCACTGAATCATCTAGGGCTCTCTACTCACTGGAGTCACCAATACCATAAGTACTAGATCCTCTTTATGAAGAAACCCAATATAAGATTTCCGCACCTAGCTCCCAACGAAGACTCATGAAAGCCCCACCAGTAATAGTATTAGCCACAACTTTGGCATTTGTATTCAAGGATCTATAGAATATCTCCAGTAGGTTCCTTCCTGAAAATTCTATGATTGAGAACATTCATCGACTTATTCTTGAACCTCAACCATGTCTTGTACTATGACTTTGAATGTAATTATTTGAAATTATAAATCTCATTTTTCAACTACAACATCCTAGAAGGTAGGAAAAAATGATCCAAGAATTGTGTCCTAAACACATTCTAAGTGGTAATGGACCTACAAGGCAGCTCTCTTAACCATAATGTTACTTCACCCATAAGAGAGAATGGTAACAACCTAATTCATAAAGCTTCCTGACTCATCCTCGATAGATTGTATGAAGTGCAAATGCTCATAAAATTCATAATGTGCTTGTTTTCATCATCAGTCGACAAACCAGCAAACATACCTTTTAGATTAAGAAACTAAATTATTGCACTCTTAGTGTCAAACTTCATTCCATAGGGCAACTCTAGAGGAATAATAGCTCCTGTATTAATTGGTTAAGTATACCCCAAATCTTCTTCCAGAACATCATAAACTGGTAAGTATTAATGAGAGGGTGGTTTAACTCTATCCCTTCTAGCTCTAGCTCTGTCGAGTGATGCTCGATGCTCTTTCTCCTATCTAACTCTTTTCTCCTCACAAGCTACACGATGGGCAGCTGCCAATCTTATAATCTCTTCAACTATAAACTGAGTAGTAGTTTGCGCAGTAGTTTCTTTGAACACCCTACGGAGGTGGTGGTTTCAACGCATTTGGGTCATCTTAAACCCTACGTACCGAGCTCCACGATCATACTCTTCCATCTTATGATTTTGTCTAAAGGTTCGTTTAAGCTCAGGATTAAGTGGAATCAGGGAATTACCTTAACTCTAAGTACTAGGCATACACAGTGTATACCCTAAAAATAATAGAAAATTGAAAACTAACAACCAAAACAAACTCACTCAATAACTTTGTAATCGTATTCCCCAGCAATGACGCTAAAATTTAATGTCTCCCAAATTACACCTCTAAGAAAGTATAATACGATCACTTGTCAAATATAGATCCCAAAAAGGTTAGGGTTGATCTAATAGGGATGAGGATGTCACAAGTTTGCTGACAAAATTGAAAAGTGAAGAAAGTAAATGGGGGTTTTGTAGAGCAGTGGTAAAAGTAACAACGCTAGAAAATAGGGTTGCTATCAATATGAGATGATCACTAGGATGATGTTCTCCCTGACTTCTTAATTCCACTGACTTATCATACTCATCAAACTATCTTAGTAAGTTATGTATCACCTAACCATCTCTACCTCTCTCTCAAGTTAGTATCAAATACAGGCAAGTTCCTAACGTTTTCAACCGTTAAGAAAATAATCAAAGTGAAGAAAATCACAATATATAAACGAACACCAATTTAGAATGACTTTACACTTTCTATATTTTTTTAATCTATCAGGGCTCCTACAACCCTAGTTATAGGGTTTAGCTGCTCATGATTGCAATAACATACATAGAATTCATAATTGAAAGCATATGAATGATCTCACAAATAGTAAGAATGCAAACCAAAATCTCAACTATATATTAAAACCGTAAAAACTAAGAACAAGAATTCCAAGATAAAAAATATATTTCATAACTCACAATAATGTAATAAGTGTATAGAATCTATAACCTAATCATGAAACATCAAATGGGTATTTATGATTACATCAGAAAACCTATCCAAACTAAAGTAGGAAATCAGAGTTGGCACCAACCTACGACCCCTCTTATGGGTTGTAGGTCTTACCTATGGAGCGTAAATAGGTCCGTAGGAATCAGAGGAGTCTTCAGGTCTTCAAAACCTTACCTATGAGGGGTATGTAATGCCCCAAATTTGGTACCCGAAATGTTACACGGTGCTCATAATCTCAAAGGACAACAAGCTAACACATGACTGATATCTGTAACTAAGCACTAAATAATAATAATAATAATATCGTAAATGCAAAAACTTGAACTGAAAGACCATAAGGTTTAATACTAATACATAACTAAAAATATGTTATAACAATACCAAAACAACTGAAATAAATGTCTAAAAGTGTCGTAGTGAAAGCCTCTAAAACTCTGAATAAAGAGTTGATGGGACAATCCCCCAACTAACTTCATCTGTTGAAATAAACTAAGTACTAAAAAATGAAATAATCAAATAATAACATCCTCAAATGATGAGGACTCACTATTGACTCTGACTGCTGAAACTGGAATGCTACTAATTCTCTGGAGCGCGTGCTTCTGAACCTATAGTATAAAACACCATAGCGCAAATGCGTCAGTACGATTGAATGTACTAGTATGCAAGTGAGGTAGGCTGAATGCAATAGTTCATATGCATGAACAATACTAACTAACTGAATAGCATGAACGTGAGAATACATGCATGAATACATAATTGTAACTGAGATCGTGATAACACTAACTCATGAATTCCGATGACGTAGATTTACTGATATCTAAGTACTAATACTAGGATATTGAATGACTAAGTCTATTGAGTACTGATGAACTGATGTCATATTACTGATAAATAAATGACTGTTTCTGATAATTCTAATTACGAAGAACTGGTCTGATTGACTGTATCTGACAGTCCTGAAATCAAAATACAGGTAACATGAATTTCGTATAATTAATATACTATTAACTGGGTGACTGTGTCTGACAGTCCTAATTTAGATGGAACTAGCTGAGTTCCATATTGAGCTGAGCGACTGTATCTGATAGTCTTAAAACTATAGAGCTGAACTGAGTTCTATTACTGAGACTGGATCTGAAACTGAGACTGTGGGAGGTACTTATCTAACCGACATACCCTAAAATTAAACTGGTGGGGTCCAACCTATAACCCCAGCTGGAAGGGTGTCAGTACCGTGCCATGGGTAAAGACAAGTTGTGAGTGAACCCTCTCTGATAGGAAGCTCTTCCATCAATCCCTCCTAGTAGGAAAACTCAAATGAGGTGTATAATCCCTAAACTCGTAAGGTACATCTCAACTTACGTTGGCTACGTAGTTCTGGAACGCAAGGAATACATCTCAACTCATGCGTACTCCTTACCTCAAACTGGATTCATTATGAAAAGAGAAAGCAGCATAATTATGTCATGAAGGTTCGGGGAATTATAGTGTATCTCCCCCTTGGGACACTATGTCCCTTGAAAAATACTAGGCTGACTTTGCTGAGATACTGAGGAAAACTAGGGCGATGCACAAGGCACTTAGGAACTGAATTGTGACTGATTATCTGGGATCTGAAACTAAGACATAATGCATGAACTGGGATGAACATGCAACTACCTGGTTAGTCCATATTAGAATGATCACATTCATGAGACTCCGGATAGTGCGACTGGATAGGAAGATGCAAAATCACGTCGTCCGAACTTGTTTGCCTGACTGCTAAACTGAACTATTGGCTCTGAGGACTAACTCATACTGAAAACTTATACTTGACTGGAGCATTTCTATGACACTCTTTCTATAGAGTTTTAATGACCGTATAGAGAAAACGAATCTTGGTCTGGTTTGAGCAGGACATCTGAATAGGAGATTGCTACATGGCTGGGATTTTTTTGTATTAGGAGGCAAGGCCTATGAAACATCATCTAAGATAAGGTGACTAAACCTTATGTACTGGAACTGAGACTACTAAAGAGATTCACATGGGTGCTAAGCATGAGTGCATGGATAGACTAATTTATCTGATTAACTGAATGACTGATAGTTGACTACTGGATATGTAAAACTGAACTGTACTTGATTTGGGATAGCTGGACTGAACTATAGAGTGTTATTCATAGAAGGTAATAACTGATAGGGTAACATAAGGTAACTAAGCATGAGTGAGGAAAAACGGTATTACCTTGGGAACGCAAGACCAGGCATCTAATATGATTTGGGAACATTCTATAAACTGAGGTACTAAAATACTAATATTTGAGTAACTAATGGCCATATGCTATGGTCGGGAAATCTTAAAATTGGACTGAGTTTCTGATCTGACTGGACTAAGACTGAGATAGAGATTGTAGTTAAGATAGTAATTGAGACTGAATGTTGGTTTTCTATAACTGAGGGTTAGACTGGTACAGGAGTACTGAATTCTGATGGCTAAGTAACTGATAGCTGAAAGCCATGGTTCTGTAGGACTATCTGAGTCCTTTACTGAATATTGATTACTGAACTGACACTGTAACTGAGGATTATGGGATGAAACATTAACATTACAAATTCACCGAGGATCTAAACTGAGGGTATATGTGGCATAATCTGAGTTTGACTGAACACTATGAGTGAAGTCATGAATCATGTGGGCTAAGCATATGTAAAGCATGACATGAGTGCATGAGTCATGAGCTACACCAACTAGGTTTGGAATTTCTGACTTTGTGGAACATGATCCGCAACATTGGATGAACTTGAAATCCTCATAAGAGGAACTTGAAACACGCATTATTCTATGAAAAGCGCATGGATATAAGTTGTATTCGTGGGACTGAAATGTAAAGCATGCGTAAGTATCGGGAGGGTTGAAGTACAAAACTTTGTACTGAGGTAGGAATGGGTCGGGAATCATCTTCCCTTATTGATTTTCTATACATACTGACATTACTACTAGAATCTGAAGGCCTGACTTTCTGAGACATTATAATCGAATAGTTACTAAATACTTGTTGGGTTGTGTTAGACTGACTCACGGGGGTAGAGACTGGAAAAGGTCCTGTTAATATTTGGTCTGACCTTAAAATTGACTGCTATGAAAGGAGTTACAAAATAAAAAGAAAGCTCCTGAATCTGTAGAAATGTGAACATGTAAATGAGGGGCCTGTACATACCAGTGGCTGCACCAGGAGGACTTTCTTGATCCTGTTGTGACTGAAGTGCAAATAGTCTGTTTAGGAGTTGCCCATTAATAGCACTGGAACTGGCACCCTGCTGATTCAAGCGATCAAACTGAGCTGAAGGACGATCGTGCTTACTTCTAGGGCCAGGCCTAGGATAATATCGAACCTTGTGACTTGACTCGCCATATCCAAAACACATATCACTGCCAGCTCTACATATACCCTTATGATGCTTACCACACTCTTTGTAAAGCGGATGAGTAAAACCCCTGCTCTCACTACCCTGGGCCTTGGAGCCTAGTGCCCCATCTATACGGTCATTTCTGAACTTTGGTGCTGGTGCACTAGCTGAAGATGAAACTAGGGTTGGAAACTTCTATCTATGCTAAGAACAGTGACCACCTTGTGACCCTGGCTGAGAAAAACTATAACTATCAGTTTTGGCTCTCTTATTTTCCCTCTCCCTCTTCTTAAATTTCTGATCCTCAATCTATTGAGCATGGACCATAATCCTAGATATGTCCATCTCTTTAATCAACATTGCTGTCCTACACTTCTTAATCACTCTACCTGATATTCAAGACTCAAACTTACTCATTCTGGATCTACATTTTGCTACTACATAGGGAGCGTAACTGGCTAACTGAGTAAACTTGAAGGAGTATTCTTTTACGCTCATGCTACCTTGTCTGAGTTGTATAAACTCTAATACTTTGGCTTCTTTCTACGCTAGAGGAAAGAAACTACCTAAGAAAGTCGTAGCAAACTCTTTCCACTCTATGGGCTCTACATCTGCACCCCTATCTACCTTTTATTGCTTAAACCATGTATGGGCTACATCTTGTAGCTAATAGGTGGCTAATTCTACACTCTCATTGGAAGTCACTCCCATGATATCTGTGACTTTTAAAACTTGATCGAAGAACTCATATGGATCCTCTTCGGACTTAGAATCGAAGAATAGGGAAGGATTTATTCTGGTGAAGTCCTGAATCCTGGCTGCAGCTGAATTAACCACTGGGTTGGCCGAAATAATAGCTGGCCATTCATTCTGAGCTGTGACTAATTTGGCTAGAGTAGTGAATGCAGTCCTAAATTCTGCATGGGAAATAAGTTCGTCCAGGGGATCTGTCTGAATGGGCTGAGGTGTTGACTGATTACCGATTCTCCTTTCGCTAGCCCCTTTGGAAGGCATATTCTTTAAGCAAGAGGAAGAAATGGATTAGACTAAGAAAATAATTGGAGATTATGCTCACTGGCATGACATGAATACTGAAAGAAGGGAAACTGTTTCTAAAACATCTCATGGCCTACAGCACATAAGTGTGGTGTACAACACACCCATGTATAAGACTATACTAGATGCGGCTTTTCAAACTTCCTAAAACACTGTTGAACCTTAGGATTTGATACCAAGTTTGTAACGCCCCGAATCTAGTACCCGAAATGCTACTTGGTGCTCATAATCTCGAAGGACAACAAGCTAACCCATGACCGATATCTGTAACTAAGCACTAAATAATAATAATAATATCGTAAATACGAACACATGAACTGAAAGGCCATAAGGTTCAATACTGATATATAACTAAAAATATGGTATAACAATACCAAAAAAACTAAAATAAATGTTTGAACGTGCTGTAGTCTGAAAGCCTCTAAAACTGAACTGTCTGAATATAGAGTTGATGGGAAAATTCTCCAACTAACTCCATCTGCTGAAATAAACTAAGTACCGAACAAAAAATAAAATAATCAAATAATAACATCCTCGAATGATGAGGACTCACTACTGACTCTGACTGCTAAAATCGGAATGCTACTGATACTCCGGAGCGCATGCTTCTGAACCTATGGTATAAAACACCATAGCGCAAATGTGTCAATACAATTGAATGTACTGGTATGTAAGTGAGGTAGGTTGAATATAACATTTCATATGCATGAATAATACTAACTAATTGAATAACATGAACGTGAGAATACATGTATGAATGCGTAACTGTAACTGAGATTGTAATAACACTGACTCATGGATTGTGATAACGTGGATTTACTGATATCTGAGTACTAATACTGGGATACTGAATGACTAAGTCTATTGAGTACTGACAAACTGATGTCATATTACTGATAAAGAAATGATTGTTTCTGATAATTCTAATTACAAAAAATTGGTCCGATTGACTGTATCTGACAGTCCTGAAAACTGAATACTGGTAACATGAATTTCGTATAATTAATATACTATTAACTGGGTGACTATTCCTAACAATCCTGATTTTAATGGAACTAGCTAAGTTTCGTACTGAGCTGAGCGACTGTATCTGACAGTCCTTACATGCACCACTTAGGGCATAGGCATAATCATCAAATTTACAAATCATAACCAACTAAGTTCATAGTTTTCAACTTGCATGCTAACAAAGTTTCATAAAAACAAACAAAGATTCCAACTTGGGAATCACATAATCATAATCTCATGAACATTATCCACCCACAACAAAATATTCACAATACATGATTTAAAACTTGATTATTGGGCTTCATGGATGAAATGAATCCATGAATGAACACTATGCATACCTTAGTCCTTGATTCTACGAAGATTGGTAGTGGAATTCCCTTGAATTTGGATCCCCAATTGAAAATCCTAACTTATTCTTGGGAGAAACTTAAGAGAGACACTATATTTTGGGTGGAATAGGGCTGAATTACGTGTTTTAGACTTATATAGGGGTGGAAAATTGACCCTTTTGCCCTTAAAAATGTGGATATTTAATGACTGAAACTGGGCATCGATGTTATCATCGATACAGCACGTTGGTGACTGCAATGCGATACTGACGCGTCACACCATGATCGCATCGAGCCTCAGAAGTTTTTGGCTCTGGCATCCTGCACAAATATTAACCAACGCGATTGTCGATGCGGCACGCCAAGATCATGTTGGTCCACCATTTTGGCTTCCAAACGTGGTCCGAAAAATCCAAAACTTGTTCAGGACCACCTGTGGACCTCTCTGATCATGAATTAACAAAAATATGGACTATTAAAGGACGTTAAGGTGGCAAAATGATATTGCCAACCCCCTTAACAAGCAGAAATGGACTGAATTAAGCTTAGGATTTTGGGGGGTCTTACAGGGTACCTATGGGGTATTAGGTACTACCTACGCCTCATAGGTAGCCTTCGTAGCACTCAGTAACATCAATATTTAGAACTTTGGCACTTCCATTTATATAGCCCACCTACGAGCCCGTAGATAGGGCTCATAGGTAGCCTTCTCATCTCTTTTTCATCCTTTTTGCTTATTCTTGGCCCCAAACTCTATTTTTCTGCAAAAAAAAACACATAAACATATCACATCTAACAAAAATACCTAAGTACTTGTAGAATTTCCTTATTTTAAGCATCAAAAGTGTCATAAAACCATGGCACATCACAGGCATCCTATAAGGCGGAATAGAAATAGGATGACTACCTAGCTCTGGATCAATACAAAAATTAATGTCAAGATCTGGTGGCATGCCAGGTAAATCTATAGAAAATACCTCTTGAAACTCATACACCGCAGGAACTGATTCAATAGATGGGACTTCTGTTGTAGTGTCCCGGAGATGTGCTAGGAAGGTCGAACAACCCCTCCTAATTAACTTCTTTGCAGGAATAAAGGGAATAAGTTTCATTGGTGTAGGACTATAATCACCCTCCCACTCAATTCTATCCATTTCGGGATAGCCACAACCACTGTATTAGCATGATAGTCTAATATAGTATGATACGGAGATAACCAACTCATCCCCAAAATTATGTCAAAATCTACCATGTCTAGAATCACCAAATCTGCCCAAGTTTGATACCCCTTAATCACAATAGAACAAGAGTGGTAAACCCTATCAACAATAAAAGAATAATCAACAGAGGTAGACACGTGAATAGGTTAAGTAGATAACACACAATGTCTAACCCCATAACAAAACTGATAGAAATATCTGAGAAAGTAGAACCAGGATTAATAATACATTGGCCATCCGATCACAAACAAGAATAGTACCTGTAATAACAACATCTGATGCCTCTTCCTCGGGATTTCCTGGAAAAGCATACATATAGGTCTTATCACCAGTATGAGTGCTACCTCTACCAAGCTAAGAACTACCTCGATGGGGATGATTACCACCCCTACCTGCCTGATGACCGGCCGCCGTGTGGACAACCTCTACTATTACCATCACCTTTTCTACTTGTTGAAACCAAGGGTCAGGGATCTTGTTGCTGGATAGACTAACCATACTTCCTCAAATTAGGACAATACCTCCTGATGTGACCAAATCCACTGTACTCATAATATATATGATCCAAGGTGTGTCGTTAAGCTGATGAAGATGAAGTGAGGTAACCACCAAAGTCTGAAGACGGCTGGCTAGCCCCTGACGGAGCCACAGCAGACACCTGCATCACCATTGAATGGGGAGAGCAGGTTATCCCTGTGAACTCTGAACCCTAGAATAAGAACCACTAAAACTACCTTTTTTTGGGCGTTCTTAGCAAAACCCTCTTGCCTTATGCCATCCACTTTCTAAACAAAATCAATCATCTCCTAAAAATACTTACCTAAGGATGTCATCTAAAGAGCATAAATCTAGAGGACTATATTCAAACCCTTCACAAAAAGATGGATCCTCTTCTCCTCAATGTTCAGCAACTGAGATGAATACCGAGATAATGAATTAAATTAGCCTCATAGGTCGCAACTGACATACTCCTCTACTCAAAATTAGTGACCTCATCTCTTTTTTTGTCTCTAAATATACTAGGCACATACTTCTCTAGAAAAATTGAGTAAAACTGAGTTCAAGTTAATTGAGGCAAACCTGCAGCCCTACACTCTACATTAGCTCTCCACCACATCTTGGTATCTTCTTAAAACTGAAAAGTGACCAATTCTATACCATACCTTTCAACCACACCCATCTTGTTAAATCTCTCATGACAATCAATAATGAACTCATATGCATCCTCATACTTGGTTCCATGAAAAACAGGAGGCTTCATCTAGATAAACTTGCAAAATAAATCATGTTAATCTCTAGTCATCGCCGAACTCCCTACCTATCTCGGAAAAATACCTGACCCTGATACTTCTTCTATTCGAGGAGCTACAGAACATCATGTTGCACCCTTGGATGCTGAACTACGAGTATAGTCCCAATTTCCACCAACCCACTCAAAAATCTCAAAACCTACTGAATCACATCAAAAGATATCTGATTTGGAGTTGCACCCCCGCACTGGTGTGACTCTATCATGAACCAACATCCCCCCATTCTGTACTAGAATTGTCTTATCCATTGTTATCCCATGCATATCCTCATATAGGGAGGAGGTACAAACCTCTTCCTAGCTAGTCTCACGGCCTGATTTTTATCCTTGGTGGGCACTGCTCTCTATTCTCTACCTCATCCTCTCTTCGCTCATCCTCTGGCTCAAACCTCAGCCCCAGCAGCCGATTTAGGCACCGCAACTCTTACTCTATTTTCTCGTGTTCTCACTTTCTGTGAGAATAAGAATAAAAGAAGCCAGATACCAATTTGGATAGCCAGATACCAATTGAAATCAATTATAGAACAAAAGAAAGAAGAATTTGAATTTTCCTAGTGTCTTGTAGCCTCTCGAAGAAAGTACAAATGTCTCCCTACCGTTCCACAACACTCTACTAGACATATCTGTGTACGATGAGATCGATGAACCTAAGGCCCTAATACAAACTTTGTCACGACCCAAATGGCCATGAGTGGCAGTCACACTGATCTTCCTGTGGGAGAACTATCTGACCCAAATAATTACTCAATCATTTAGTCAACATTAAAATGATATTATCATAAAAAACCAACTTAATGATAATAACTCCAAATCTAATCATTACTAATGAAAAAATCAAACAAACTACCTATTAAAATTTTCAAGACTCAAAAGTCATCATACAAGAACTTCAAAAATAAAACCATGTCTAAAAGAGAGATTCAAAATAAAGAAAATAAAGAATGTCTCATTGACCAAAAGATGGACAAGAACTAATATGATAATCCATGGCAACCTAGAGATGGAATGCTCACCCTTTGATCGAGGTTAGCTATCAAATGCTAGACATGAGGTCGTGTCTAAACCTCTAGAACACTTTCTGCACTCAACAAAGAAAGAGTATAGGATAGTATCAGTACAAACCACTATTTACTCGTAGGTATCATAGGTCAACTCAATTTAATAGCATGTATACAACATAAATTGAATAACAAGTAGATAGGCATCAATACATAGCAAGTATTCAATAAATCAACAAATATATCAATGATAGGCCAAACAAAGCTTACAAACAAGTCACGTAACCATTAAGAGTATCAGCCATACTGTAAACATTCACTGAATGAACAATAAGACCATAAGTAACAACTATGTCCTTCTAAACCTCGCAATTAGAATATCATTAGCTTGTTATCGACTTATTAAATCACATAACCTCTCAAATCAACACTAAACTATACATACATGCTAAGGGACATATTTTTGCCCAAATATTCATGACCTGTAGGGAACAATCTAAGTCCATGTATTGTACCGGCGTGGTACCCGATCCTTCATAAACAGTAATATCAATATCCATATTTGTACCGGCGTGGAACCCGATTCTCCATAACCATATTATATACATTTTATCAACTTCAAACTATCTCTCATGAGACAATACTACGTACTAAATTTATAAATACATTTAAAATCATAAGGAAATTCGGTCAAGTTTGATTTTAAACAATTATTCATACAAGTGTCAACAATTCAAATATCATCAAATTCAAGTATGTCAAATGATCAATCAACAAGCATCCAATTTAGGAGCATACACACAATTAAATTGAGTCTAAACTCCAATTAAACCATAACCTACTTCAATTGAAGAATTTGAATGCAAGCTAATTTGCAAGAGTCTTGCCCTTTCGTAAAGTTTCTGAATAATTAAAAATTTTTCAAATACATAATTCACATAAAAATATAAAACTAATAACACCCAATTATAAATTCTTACTCTGAAAATAACTGAAAACCTAATTTATCAAAAGTTGCAATTGATTTCATATAGAAAAATTTGAATCTGAACCTAACCAAGAAAACAATAGCATTACCATTTTTAATATATTGGAAAGAACTCGAAACTAAAATAAGCCACAAAATAAAAAAGTGATCAAAATAGGCCACCTATTTAAAAAGTTACCAAAATAGGCTAAATATAATAAACTATTACGTTTTTCACTTTTTTCTTAACGGTCAACACGGTTTGTAAAACGTAATAATTTATTACATTTTACAATGTTTGTAAAATGTAATAAATTATTACGTTTTTCACAAAAAATAAAAAACAAAAAGCAGTTGGATATCACATCTTCTTTATGTCAAATCATGTAGTTTGTAATAATTTATTACATTTTACAAATAGTGTTTGTAAAACGCAATAATTTATTACAAACTACCAACAGTGTTTGTAAGTTGTAATAAATTATTACAACTTATACCTTTATACCTACTCACATCACATCACCTTTACTTTTTTCACTGCCCCACATATAACCCTCCCACCCCACCCCACATAGAATCCTTCCACCCCACCCCACCCCACGTAGAACTCTTCAACCCCACGTATTACTACTTTTACAAATTAGAACTTTGTTGTTACAATTCAAAAATTGTAATTATTAATACGTTTTTAGTCCAAAAAATTAAAAAAAAAGTTATTGCTTTGTTTTGTTAATTCAGGTACTACCTAACCCACTTTTTTTTTTTTTTTTCATAAATAGTATTAAAAAGTTACTATTTATAAATAAAAAAAATGTTTAATTAAAAATTTCATTTTACAAAAATGTAGTCCTTGTGTGACTATTAATTACGTTTTTAGTCCAAAAAAAAATTTAAAAAAATCAATTACGGTATTTTTAATTATTCAGTCCTTGTGTATGAGTGGTCACATCAATAATTATACTTTCAACTGACAAATTTAGAAAAAAATATAATTTTTCACTATGTTTTTTTAAAATGAAATTTTTAATTAAGCACTTTTTTATTTATAAAAAGTAACTTTTTAATACTATTTATGACAAAAAAAAGGTCAAAAAAGTGGGTTAGGTAGTACTTGAATTGACAAAATGAAGCAATAACTTTTTTCAAATTTTTATTGGACTAAAAACGTAATTAATAGTTATGTACAATTTTTGAATTGTAATAACAAGGTTCTAATTTGTAAAAGTATTAATACGTAAGGTGGAAGGGTTCTACGTGGGGTGGGATGGGAGGATTCTACATGGGGTGGGGTGGGAGGGTTATCCGTGGGGTGGGGTGGGTTAAATTTAAAAGTGGAAAAAGTAAAGGCGATATGACGTGGGTAGGTGTAAAGGTGTAAGTTGTAATAATTTATTATAACTTACAAACACTGTTTGTAGTTTGTAATAAATTATTACGTTTTACAAACATTATTTGTAAAACATAACAAATTATTACAAACTATATGATTTGACATAAAGAAGATGTGATAGCATACTGCTTTTTTGTTTTTATTTTTTGTGAAAAATGTAATAAATTATTACGTTTTATAAACCGTGTTAACCGTTAGTTGACCATTAAGAAAAAGGTGAAAAACGTAATAATTTATTATATTTAGCCTATTTTGGTAATATTTTAAATAGGTGACCTATTTTGATCATTTTTTGTATTTTGTGGCTTATTTTGATTCCGAATTCTATTGGAAACCATAAAATATTCCCCGTTCCATCACTATCCTAATGGTTTGCCTGTGTAATCATTATCTCATCATTCCATCATTAGCCTAATATACCTATTTCGCATTATCATCCTAAACCACCAGTTATGCCACAACCTACCTTTTCATTCATCCAACCCGCCTTCAATCAAAATTATAAACATCATAAAGCCATAAAAAAACTCACTTGTAACTTGTATTGCGCCACAACATTTTTTTTCTCCCTTTGGCATTTGTTTTATTTTTCTCTATTATAATTTGAGAGGTTAAACCTAAACTTCAATTTAATCTGAACATAGGTTATATCAGAAGAAAAAAAAAACAGGGATTTTTGACTCATTAGATCACTAATTAAACTAATTATTTAAAATGCCCAAAACTTTTAATAAACCCTCAAAAAATTTTAACAACCCTATAAAAATAAATTAAATATGTAAATTGACTAAAAAGTACATTCTGGATCTTTTGGAATCACTAAAATACTAATCTAGGACCATCTTGACTGAAGACTGACCGCGATCAAGCTTAACTTTCTTAAAATACAAGAACTGAAGTAATGACTTAAATCGCTTCTGAACACCTTAAGAATTGGTACTACTCATCTCTGTAAGTCATAATTAACGTATACAAACTACGAAAAGAGCTAAAATAGAAAAGATGAGAAAATTTCACAAACGACTTGAAGGGTCATTACAACAATCAAAAAATTTAAACTGGTCAAATTCACAAAGACATAATGGCCAATTTTGTATGAATGATCAAAAATAAGCAAAAAACATTACTGGGAAAGATGATTAAAAAATGATCACACATGAAAATTGTTCAAAAGTAGTTAAGTAAGATTGATTTAAAAGATTCTAAATGTAAAAGAAAGGTTTACATTTCCAAATCTAATGATGCGTCATTGACAGAAGAAATAACTAACCCTACAAGGGCTTATAAAAAAGTTGTGTATCCTCCACAAGTGTCAACTAGAGAAAATATAGAGAGAGAAACGGCACAAATATAAAAAAAATTAATGCTAATAATTTTATCCTATTTAATGGCTGAAAATTGAAGTACGTGTTAGAAAAAACGAAATCTCTTCCGCAACAAATATATGATAAAATAATGATTAACATCCTGTTAATTTATCTACTTGTCATAAAATGTTCAATTAACTAATTTGCTAATTTCAGATTCTTCATTACGCATGCAACAATCTTTATCTATCTTCATAATAATTAAGAGTTTAATTTTAGACTTAGAATCAGAATTTTGGAACACCTTTGACTACTAGATTAAAGTGATCAAAGTTTATCTTTAATTTACTTTCAATTATTATTATTGAATAATCAACACTTTTATATATACTTTGGATCTATCATTAAATATTAGATCTGTCAAAATATTCAAGATTTCATGATGACTAGAATTTCTTATATATATGTTGTTTATTTAATTTTTTGTAGTATTACATTGAAAAAAGTACAAAAACAGCTTGCCAATTAAAGATAGAAATCAGTGAATATCTACTATCCAAATAATCGATATTGGAAATTGAAAAGTTCTCTTATCAATATAATTAATCATAAGTTGTACCTCCATTTATTTTATTGATTGAACTGATTTATGAGTTTATGACTTAAGTTTACAACTGTCAATCAATTATATTAATGATTAATTACTCAACAATAGTTTTCATCTCAAAAAATCACTTTCTGGGGCAATAACTATACGTAGAGTGTCCATCTAAAAAGTTAATTTACTATATCGATGTTACTTTTTTCTTTACGAGGCTATCCAATTATTTCAATCCATGCATTTTTCAGGAGGAAAGCCAAGTTCAACAAGAATGGGATCGAGGTTAAATAATTCAAATTACAATCTGTCGAGTAACTTTCCTTTTTTTATCTTTGACGTGTGTAGACTATTTAATTTAAGTATTGTGCATCTTTTCTCTGATGCACTTTTGTGGATATTATTTTTGATTTTGCATGTCAAATTAGTTAATTAAGTTAGTATCATTAAATTCTCGTTGATCTCTTGCTCGTAGCCTTTCTGTGGTGTAGTTTGTAATTGAAAAAATATAAGAAGTGATAAACTTAAAATCATAACTAAACTAAATAGCAATACTTTAAAATAATTACGTGGAATGGCAATAATATCAATATTTGTAGTGGCTCCTTATCCTCCCTTATTTTTCTCTCTTTCTCTATCTTATATTTCTAACCTTTTTTTCTCTTTTTTTTTTCTTATTAGTTTTTCATCTTTTTTTTATCGTTTTAGTTTTTTTTCTATTTTAATTTCTTTTTCTTTTTCATTTTTTTCTTTTCACTTTTTTTCTCTTTTCTATTTCTCCTTTTTTTTTGGTTCCTTTTTCGTGTTTTTCTTTATTGATTTTTTCTTTTTCATTTTTTTATTTTTTCTTTCTCATATTTTTATTTTTCTTTTCCTATTTTTATTTTCTTTTTTTTTCTATTTTTATGTTTTTCTTTTCGCTTTTATTTTTACTCTTCTATTTCACTTTCTTCTCTTTTTTTTTCCTTTTTATTCTTTTTCGTTTTTTTATACTTTTTTTAATTCATTTTTTTAATCCTCTATCTCTAGCTTCTATTTTTTTTTTCCTTTTTCTATATTTTTTTGTATTTTTGTCTTTCTCATTTTCTTTTGGGTTCTATTTTATATTTTCTTTGATTTTTTAAAAAACATGGCTACGTCGAACACAAGTCATGAATGATAATAAAAACACTACAATTATTTATTATATTTGTATAACATCGTTGTTTATATTTTATATTCATTGATACAATTTAAATCGCATTTTTATAGTTGGACCTTGTTTGTATGTATTTTATCGTTTGCACTTGTATTTATATTTTATAGTGCACACTCTCATTTATATTTTATATAATTCTCACTTGTATTTTAAAGATTGTTTTGCATTTGTATTTTATTATTGACTGCATATTGTATTTTTATCTTGTGATTTTATTTTGTTTGTATTTTTATTTTTTATTTTATTTTCATTGATACACTAGTATTTTTAAAAAACTATTTTGTATTTGCATTTTAAGTTGACCGTATATATTTGTATTTGTAATTTCATTTATTCGTATTTAAATTTGTAGGTTATCGCATCATTTGTATTTTAAAACAAGTGAAGAAGAATTATCATTTTTCTTTTTAAATAAGTGAAAATGAATTGTTATTTTTCTTTCTACGAACACTTTGTGTTTATATTCATTGATATGAATTATATTTTATTGATACAAATTGAACAATGCAAATACAAATGATAAATTATACAAATACAAATGTTACATTAGTATCAAATGATACATGTTTATACAACTTGAACCGTACATATACAAATGATACATGTTTATATATATACAAATAAAAATGATAAATTTGACATACAAATACTAACGCTATATTTATATTAAATGGCACACTGCATATTTGTATATTTTAGATTTAAGCAAATACAATTAATATATATACTTGTTTGTACACAAATACAAATGATTAATTATTCATATTCATAGTTAAACTATTCAAATATAAATAATAAGTTTATTTAAAATATATCATTTGATACAAATAAATATGAAATATAAAAAAATACAAATATAAAATGCAACAACAAAAAAGAATGAAAAAACCTACTATAAAATGGAAAAAAAATGAAACAATAAATAAACAAAATACAAAAAACATTGCAAAGACAAAAGAAAATGTAAAAAAATTGATGAAGAAAAATAAAAAAGAAAAAAAACACAAAAAAAAAAATTGCAAAGAGAAAAAGAAACAGTAAAATATGAAAAATGAAAAATGAAAAATATGAAGGAAAAAAACTGAAAGAGAAGAAAAAGAAGAGAGAGAAAAATAGAAAAATATTTTTTTTATCATTCAAACCTATTTTGAGTTTTGAAATTCATTAAAAAGGGTTTTCTATTTTTAGAAATACAATCTTTAATTAATTGGGTGAACGTAATTTTAGAAAACTAAAATTCCTTTGTTTTTTTAAACTCAAGTTGTTACCTAAAATTAAGGTAATTAACTATATTTATGTATGTATTTAGTGTTGTCTTGTGCATCAAATATATATCCAAGTTGTATTTTGTGTGATTATAAAATTATTAATATAAAATACATAATTATGGACTTAAGTTTGCTACTTGTGAATTTTTTTTCTTTATAATTACTACTGAATTTGATAGAAACTAAACTCATACTTCTTCAATTCATAAATACTTGTCCACTTTTGACTTGACACATATCTTAAAAACAATAAATAGAGGGGTGATTTTACTATATCACCATTTGAATATAAACTTGTTTGCTTTGACAAATGCAATAAGTGATGTATTGTATTTAATACCAAGGATAAAAAGGGTAAAAATAATCGAATTATTCATTGATTTTAATAAACTAGACAAATATTATTAGACATCTCAAAATAAAAAAATAAATAAGTAAAGATGGACGGATGAGTAATTACTACTCCCTTCATTTTTATATTAGGCGGTCTTTTATCTTGAACACATCATTTAAGAAATTTATTCACTTCTAGAAACAAATAAGTGATTTAATAACTAACTTTTAATTAAATAGTAATTACTCCTCTGTTTATCTTATTTGTTCACTATACTAGATTTTTTTTCTTTTACTTGTCCACTTTAGAGAAAGATATTTTTTTTTATTTTATCCTTAAAAGTTAACTACAAGATTGTCAAATTATTTTTCTAAGATTCTTTTTGAATGCTTATAGTCATGAGTATTTGAGTAAAATGTGCACTTTATTTACTATTTTTAAAGAAAGTGCACAGGAACGCTAGTGACACACGTCTGATTTATTTCCTTTTTCTAAAATAATAGGCTTGATACATAATCCGCCCCTAAATTTTTTTGAAATATTACATATAGACACTCAAATTAAGTTTCAACTGAACACTTCAACTCTTAATAAAGTATTTCAAGAGATACTTCGGTTCAAATTTTAAATTCTTTTTGTGCATATATTCTCATTTGTCCATTATATAGTCATAAAATGTAATTACCTTTAGTTATACACATTCACCATAATAAATTCTAAAGCCTCAGGAGAAATATATGTTAGAATTAGAGTTAGAATTAGAGTTAGAAGAGTTACCCATAGAGTTACCAATAAATTATTAAATTAATTATGCGAAGACTATTTAAAAATAGAGAAGCTTTTAGAAAAATTAAAGAATCTTTAATTAGTAATTATTCAGAATATATAAGTCTAAATAAAACAAAAGAAAACCCACCAAAATTAGCCTACTTAATTACATTAATATCTAGTATTGAATCAAAATTAATAACACATTTAAAATCTAGAAGAATGAAACACATACCACCTAATTATGATAAAATTAGATTTAGATATCCACCAAGATATTATAAATATAATTTAAAATGAATAAAGTACAACAATATAAAGAATTAAAACAAATTATTTCTGAAAAACGTAAAGAATTAAAAATAAGAATAAAAAGACTACATTATAATATATTTGCCGGAGTAAGTAAAAACTCAATAGATACACAAAAAGATGAAATATCAAAATTGGAATCACAAATAGATAGTTTAGAATATATATATCAACATGAACTATTCACAATAAAATGAATAAAGAAGAATTTATAATAGATGAAAAAATATATGAAAACTACGAAGGATCAAAAATAAAAATAGTATTTTCTAATCTAGGACGAAGATATAAGAAAATAGGTGAACATTTATATCTAATGTTAGAAAAAGAAGAATTAAAATTAGAAGATAAATTGACAGCAATGGTAAGAATAGAAAAAGAAAATGAAGAGATAGATCGGAAAAAGGAAATAGAAAAAATAAAACAACAAACTACGGAAGAAATACGAAAAATAGAAGAAACTAAAAATAGTAGGATTGCTGAATTAGAAAAAGAACTACAAATATTAAAAGAGTTGTATGAACAAAGACAAAAAGAAAAAGAAGAAAAAGATAGAGAACAGAAATTACTGAACGAGATAAATCAATTTAAGGAAAAATTAGAAATAAAAAATGAAGAGTTAGAAATAAATAATATAGATATTGAAGAGACAGATAATTATGAGTCCGAAGATAGTGAGACATATACAGAAATATTAACAAATACAAAAAATTTAGAAATCAATGAAGAACAAAAAGAAATTAATGAGGAAAACTTAGAAAATACCCACACAGAAATAAATACTCTTGATAAAAAAAAGAAAATGAAAATATAATACCTAAAACAACAGAAATAAGAAAACCTATATATTATAAGAATAAGTTTAAAAAATATAATGAATATGACAAATGGATACCAAAACAAATAATTAATAAAAACTATAACTTTTTAGACCTTGACTGTGTA
This sequence comes from Capsicum annuum, assembly GCF_002878395.1. NCBI lineage: Eukaryota > Viridiplantae > Streptophyta > Magnoliopsida > Solanales > Solanaceae > Capsicum > Capsicum annuum. The sequence continues at coordinate 121,523,704 of NC_061116.1, forward strand.
ATAGATACAGAAAAAACAATACAATTATGGATAGGATATATGACAAACCAATTATTAGATAATAATATAAATATAACAGATGCACCGGAATATATAGAAAAAACACTAATAGGATCAGTAAAACTATGGTTTTCAAATTTAACTGAAAATAGCAAAAAAGTATTAAGAACTAATAAACCTATAGAAGGAACATCATCGACAACAACTAAACTAACACCTATAGAATTATTAAAAAAATATGAAACAGCTATAAAAGATGAATTTGGTAGTACGACAACAATCGAAGAAGAACAAAATGAAGAAAAAGATAAAAATAGAAATTTAATGTTAAAATTAGCAATATGTAATATGTGTTATATAGATGAATATACTTGCGCATTTAATGAATATTATTACAAAGGAGCATATAGTATAGAAGAAAGTAAAGAAATAAGAAAATTATATTTTAATAAATTACCCGAGCCATTTAGTTCAAAAATAATAAAAAGTTGGGAAGAAGCAAAAATAGTAAATACGTTAGGAGCAAGAATAAAATTTTTACAACAATGGTATAGAAACTTATGTGAAAAATATAGAGAAGAATTAAAAATGGAAAAAACATTAATAAGAAATTTAGCATGTTGCAAAAATAAAATAGCACCCCAATTTGGATGTGAAGAAAGATATTATAAGAAAAGAAAAAGACATAAGAAATATAAAAAATATAAAAAATCAAAATATAAATATAAGAAACCAAGGAAAAGATATTATGTAAAAAATTATAAACATAAAAGACCATATAGAAAGAAGAAATCTATAAAAGAATGTACTTGTTATAACTGTGGAAAGTTAGGACATTTAGCTAGAGATTGTAAATTACCTAAAAATCCAAAAAATAAACAAATATCAGAAATAAAAATAGATAATACAGAATATATGCAGATAGATTATATAGATTATGAATTAGAAAGTGAGGATAGTATATATGAAATTTCAGAAAACGAAACAGATAATGAAATAGATAGTGAAATAGATGAATCAAATGACTGAAGAAGATATAAAAATAATAACAAAGGAAGAATATTTAAATGATGAAGGAACGGAACAAAAAATAATATTTGATAGTAACATATTTGATGAAATAAAAGGAAAAGAATCAGATTTAAGTGTAGAGAAAATATTTAAAATACCAACAATAAAAAATATTTTTACTAGGAAAAAGGATGAATATTACGTAGTATGCCAAAAAGAACATGTGATAGACTGCAGATATGCAAAAGGCAAAGCTAGTATACCACTAGTAATAAAAAGAATAATTAATAAAGAAATAAATCATATAAAAAGTAAAGGAGATCCAATAAAATATGTACACCTTGGAGGTACAGAGATATTAATAAAAGCATGTTTTAGAGAAGGAATAGATACACCAATAGAATTATATTTAGAAGATGATAGAATTATAAAACCTATAGAAAAAAGCATAATAACTGCCGTAAAAGGAAATCTAATATATCAAAAATTTAAATTTATAATAAGGGCAAATTATTCAGTAGCAGTAACAGATAGAAATATAGATAAATCATTAGTATTATATTGGAAAATATCAGGAATAGAATTAACCCCAGGAAGTAAAATATTCACAGCAAGATGTAAAAATCTATATGTATTAACAACAAAACATAAAATAGCAGGAAAAAATAAGATTAACAAAATACAAATAGAAAGCCCATTCGAACAAATTGTAAAAACAATAGATTATAATGATTATACCTATAGAGACATAGATACAGAAGAAAATTTAGAAATAGTAAGTGATAGAATAAGTACAACGAAAAGAATAGCTAATGAAAAACCAGAATCATCAAGCTCATCAAAAAGAACAAGTTATGAAACAAATTCAATAAATAATTTAAACCAATATTACATAACAGGAAAAATAAATGAAAAAGAATATCTAATACTTTTGAATACAGGACAAGAAGAAAATTATATAGCAAAATATCTAGTAAAAAATGAAGAAATAAAGACTGATAATGATATGTGCCCAGATCTACCAAGAAGTTTAATAAATAATAAAAATATAGCAGAAAAAGAAATAATAATAGGAGTTAGAAAAATAAAAATAGAATTCGAAGTAAAGGAAGAAATGCAAAAAACAGATATAATATTAGGAATAAAATGGTTAGAACAAGTAAAACCATATAATATAGAACATACACAATTAACCTTAACATATAACAAAGAAAAGTTATTCTTTAAAAGAGCCTTAACATGAAATGAAGATATATGTATTAATGAAGATAGTAGTAGAAGGATATTACAGTAGATATTATACGCCTACGATAGATACAGGAGCAGAAGCTAATTTATGTAGATATAATTGCTTACCAGAAAGTAAATGGAATAAATTAAAAACACCAATAATAGTTAAAGGATTTAATAATGAAGGAAGCCTAATTACTTATAAAGCTAGGAATGTAAAAATACAAGTATGGGATAAAATATTAACAATAGAAGAAATTTATAATTATGAATTAACATCAAAAGATATACTTTTAGGAATGTCATTTTTAGATAAATTATACCCACATATAATAACCAAAACAGACTGGTGGTTTACAACACCATGTAAACAGAAAGTAAGAGCAAAAAGAGTTAATAATAAAATAAGAAAGAAAACTGATTGGATAAAAGGAAGTGAAAAAATTACACAAAAGTTAGAAAATATAAAAAATACTGAAGATACAATAGAACTAGTAGTATTTTCGATAAATAAAACAGAAATAACTATATTTTCAATAAATAAAATAGAAATAATTCAGAAAAAATTAGAACAATTATATAGTGAAGATCCATTAAAAGGATGGGAAAAACATAAAACTACTATAAAAATTGAATTAATAGATAAAAATAGCATAATAACACAAAAACCATTAACATATAATTTTGATGATTTAAAAGAATTTAAAATGCATATAGATGAATTATTAGAAAAACAATATATACAAAAAAGTAATAGTAAACATAATAGTCTAGCATTTATAGTAAATAAACATAGTGAACAAAAAAGAGGAAAAAGTAGGATGGTTATTGACTATAGAAATTTAAATGCAAAAACTATAACATATAATTATCCAATACCAAATAAAATATTAAAAATAAGACAAACACAAGGATATAATTATTTTAGCAAATTCGATTGTAAATCAGGATTTTACCACCTAAAGCTAGAAGAAGAATCTAAAGAATTAACCGCATTTACGGTACCACAAGGATTTTATGAATGGAACGTATTACCATTTGGATATAAAAATGCACCAGGTAGATATCAACATTTTATGGATAATTATTTTAAACAATTATCTAATTGTATAGTGTACATAGATGATATATTATTATATACAAAAACCAAAGAAGAACATTTAAAATTATTAGAACAGTTCACAGATATAATAGAAAAATCGGGAATAAGTCTAAGCAAAAAGAAAGTTGAAATTATGAAAAAACAGATAGAATTTTTAGGAATACAAATAAATAAAAGTGGAGTAAAAATGCAACAACATATAGTACAAAAAATAATAAATTCAAAAGAAGAATTAGATACAAAAAAGAAATTACAATCATTTTTAGGACTAGTAAACCAAGTAAGAGAATATATTCCAAAATTAGCAGAAACTTTAAAACCACTACAGAAAAAATTAAAAAAGGATATAGAATATAATTATGATGAAAGAGATAAAAAACAAGTTCAAAAAATAAAATTACTTTGTAGAGAATTACCAAAATTACAATTTTCAGATGAAAATAGAAAATTTATATATATAGTAGAAGCAGATGCTAGTGAATACAGTTACGGAGGAGTACTTAAATATCGATATGAAACAGAAAAAATAGAACACCATTGTAGATACTACTCAGGTACGTTCAACGAGACAGAAATAAAATGGAAAATAAATAGGAAAGAATTATGTTCATTATATAAATGTTTATTAGCATTTGAGCCATATATTGTATATAACAAATTTATTGTACGAACAGATAATACACAGGTACGCTGGTGGTTAACAAAGAAAATACAAAATTCAGTTACAACAAAAGAGATTCGGAGACTAGTTTTAAATATATTAAATTTCACATTTACAATTGAAGTGATCAGTACTAACAAAAATGTTATTGCAGATTACATATCAAGACAAAGTTACACAGACTGAAATAATAGAAGAAGATACTCTAGAAAAAATACTTAACACCCTAACTACGCTTTTAATGAAAGTGGACAGTATGGGTAATGAGATAGAAAAGCTAAAGACTAATGAAGATAAACTGAAGTCTATAGCTACAAATCAGCTAACTCAGCAGTGTGCAGAGCTATGTCGATCGGAAGACATTAAAGTTCCAGAGCTAGAAGGAGACGTTGGGACACTCCATAAAACCCATAACATTTATCAATCTACTTCTGCAGGTACAAGCAAAGGAGTTAATCGACCAAGATACCAGAATATAAATATGAATAAAATATTTGAAAAACCATTTACACCAAAAACACAAAAAGACCACTTGTTCATACCCCCACAAGTTAACACATACCGAGATAGCCTAAACCAAGACAAAAAAGTTTACAACTACACCGCCCAAAAATACATAGAAAATATATACAGAGTACAAACCTTTCTAAACCATAACCCCAGAGCTACAAACATCAAAGAACCAAATACCAACTATATAACCCAAAAATTACAAGGATATAACAAACTAATTGCACTACCCAAAACTAACCCAAGCCTAGTTAAAACCTGTTTTGACTATGGACTATTAAACACCATATATACTCAAGACGGAGAAGAATTAACAGCTATGGAAAAATTATACAAGATATTCACCACCTACAAAAGAATAACGAAAGGAAATTTATTTTATATAAAGTGTTATACTGCACCGGCAGAGATACTATATGATGAAATAAAACCAGTTATACAAGTTGTAAAGATAGGACTAACTAGAGATATGATCATACCAGAAGATATTACGCAGCAACCGGAGATACCCAGAATTGAGATACCAGATTTTTATGCAAATAAACGACTTATTGGACTAGCTACGATCATTCAAGAACTAGCAAATAATTATACTAACGGAAACCCAATATGGAGCTATTATTCGAGAGATCATCAAATGATTTACTCAAATTCAAAAGAGCTACGACAAACAGATATGGAAGATGTAAGACAATGGATAATGACGCTACTCAACCCAGAAAAACAATCTACCGCAAGAGCAATTAAAAAAGGATTTATTTCAGACGGACTACTAACAAGATATTGTAAAATAATTGGACACAAATACCCAGATCATCAATGTTCAAGATGTAATGGAGAAGATAATATTATTCCAAAAGTACATCTAGAATAAAAATCAAGAAGACAAAATGCCAGCTGGAAAGATAAGATAAGGAGCAATAATGGAGCAGATACGACAACATCAACGGAATCAACGGAAGACAAGATATTTGGACCCATTTATTGTACAAATTCTTTAGTCTTACGATAAGATTATAAGCAATAATGTAAAGCATTTATGACCTTTCTTAGCTTTTTAGGGTAGGTAGCATAGTAGCCTAACCCCTTAGCCCCTTTTGTTGACTTTTAGTTTTTAGTTTTACAATTTTAAAAAAACGTGTGTAAAGTTTGATTGTAAAGATTGCTTTTCGTTCTATAAATAAAGAAGGCAGAAGGCATTGCAAAGGCAAGGCTTCATGCGTTGAAGCAAACATTCTCTCCACTCCACAAACAAATATTTTACCCAGTTAATTAAATAAACATATTTCAATGGAAAAAGCTATGGAGGAACAAAACTCAGAAATATCAAAACTACCCGAACAGGTATATTTATTTATGATTATGAATAGCTAAATTCATAATTTCCAACAATCATGATATGATAAAATAAATTCATATTAGTTACTTTATAGTAGAATTATTCGAAGAATAATATGTTAAAAAGTTTATTAACAAAGAGGAAACGGAGAAAGATCCCTAAGGACTATGCCACCCTAAAGGTGAAACCAATGAGGCAAGAAGCCGTGGTGGGGAGTAACCAGAGTAGAGGCGCTGTTTAAGGGAAAAAGTATCCGGATTACCATGTTAATAGTGACCGAAGAACATATTATTTAAGAATAATCTAGTATATAGTAAGCTAAGATGACCATATTTTGTTATGCACATGGTTGAAGGGAATATTTTGAAAAAAGCAATTTTATGAAAATGAATGATTATTTATTTGATGTGATGGTAGATAAATTCAAAATACTTATTTTGTATGCACTTAGAGATATAAAAGTAGCAGATATAAGAAAAATCATATTAGAAAAAGCTTTTGGTAAATATTACATGACGAGAGTAAATTATATACCATATCTACCTAACTACTCTTACAAATACTTACGATGATAAGTTACATAGAATTTTTAGAAAAAGATATAAGAAACATACAGTTACTAGAAAAACAGATAAAAATAAATATAGACAAATACATGGAAAATAAAGATATAAAATACATAGAATCTCTTAATAAAAATATGCAAAAACTATTAAGGCTAAAACAAACAACTACAAAATATTATAATAAAATCAATTTTAAAAGATAGATCATTTAGATTATCTTAAAGTTTTAATCTTATATATACTTAAAAACATAGAAATTATAGATATTAAGAAAATAATATTAGATAAAGTAATAGACTAGTAAATTGAAACTATAAATTGTCTAGAACAGTTATACGAAGAAATTTACCCAGAAGGATATTATTCAGATTAATAAATGTTAGAATATATTAGACAAACTAGAGAAAATCAAGAAAATCTAAATAATGAAATTAATTATAGAAACCGAATTAGAAAAATAATGGAAAACCTAAAAGAAAAATTAATATGGATAGAAAAAACCTTAGAAAATTTAGATAAAAGTACATGTGATAGTTTATATAATTTAAAAAACTCACTACGAGAAGAACAACACAAGATAATAAATAACATTGAAAATATAGAATTAGATATACATTACAGTACAGATAGGATAAATTATTGTACAGAAATTTGTAACTCTGCAATTACTACAGGATAAAATAATTAATGAATATATCTTATGAAAAAAGTAAATCATTAAAAGATATTGAAACAAAATTTAAGAAATATCCACGCACAAATAAAAATAGATTCACTAGAAACCTAATAAATCTATTTAAACTATTAAATCCGCGCACCCCCCCTACAAATGGTACATATATATTTTACCACTAGAAGTTCAAGTGGTTAATGAATCGTCACTTTTCTGTTTGTCATGCAATACCTCTTTTTCTTGCTGCTACAGATTAAGAGAGACGCATCGATTTGAACCATACTTGTAATAAGATTTTTTACTTATTTTTTCTATATTTAAAATCTTTTCTTATTTTTAAAGTTAAATCTTTAGAAAATCCTTGAATACTTGTTTAAAACTTTTAAAAATTTGGTATTTCTTCATTTTTCATATTCTATCGCTTTCATATTTATTTCTAGAATTTTTAAATCTTCTTAAAATCAACGTTAGTTGATTTAGATTCTTAAACTAATGAAAAAGATATTAGCTGTCATTAATTTTGATGACTTCTAATAAAGAGAGGTTTTACTATAAATATTTAATTAATTTTCAGCTCTTAAATATTAAAAAAAATAGTGAAAAAATGATTTTTGTCTAAAGCAGAGACTTTTAATAAAGAACAAAAAATTCAAATAATATTTCTAAGACTCTTCACACTTTTAATATAGTATAAAGTAGGAAAGAAATGATACGTTTTACACAGACCCAATATAATAAAAATTAAATTTTTTAATATATCTCATAACTAATAAGTGTTAGAACTAAAATATGAATAGCCTATTTTGATTACAAATATATGCATAGTGCATTGAGATTTCTTTGTTAGTAAACTTTATGTAGAATATAAACTCTGATAAATTTCTAAAATTTATATACACATACATATAATAATAACTAGTCAAGTGTACGTATTTTTACATGTGTGTATCACGTTGATTGAAAATAAATGTGTATAAAAGAACAAATTATTGTGTGTACGCTATATTTAAGATAAAACTTGTATTTAAAAGAGAAATCAAAGCCTTAATTATCTGAATATTAAAATTTTTGGCCTAGTTCAGATAAGGAAAAAATTGTTTTTAATCAATTCATTGAAACTTATTTTCTATTTTTTCTTCAATTCAATCGCCACCCTCTTTTTCTTGCTAGTCCCAGAAATAATATGACACAAGTTCTTTGATTATTGATACTAGACGCAAGTTTTATAAACATATGAACACTATGAATCCTAATGGCAAATAAGTTTCTTTGTACAATACGATACTAGATATACTAGTAACTGATATCTCACGTCGAATGTGGAATATATATACCAAAGTTTAACTATTCAAATCTAACTGAAATTTTCAAAATGTTATAAGTTTAGTTAAAATTAGGAAAATAACAAACTTTCTATATTTGTATTGATTGGTTTTCCTTGATTAGAAAAATTTCCTTCTTTGACGTTGATAATTTTATGGATGAAAGTCTTCGTCTCATTCTAGTTTTAGTTTTGAAAATAAGAAGAGAAGATATAAAATAGAGTTAATACATAAAAATGACCCTAAACTTGACACCAAATTATAACTTTAACCTTAAACTTTGACAGTGCACAAATATGACCTTTAACTATTCAAAACTGCACAAATATGACCTCCAATCCTACGTGGCAAAACGCGTGTTCAACACGCAAAACTGGGCGCGTCCAGCTTAAAATCTAAGGGCATAATACATAAATATGACCTTAAACTTTGACAGTGTACAAATATGACCTTTAACTATTCAAAACTGCACAAATATGATCTTTAAATGACTTTTCACTATTATTTTTTATTATTTTTGACTCAAAGATGAAAATGACATCTAATTTCTTTTGTCATTACGGAAAAAGAGCAATATTGAAGATTTATTAATTAGGTGGGTCAACCTCATATGAAAAAATCGCGCGGATATGTATATATATTATAAAACAGAGGGCGAATTTAAATTATAATATATCTAAATATAATTTATTTAAATATTAAATTAAAGATGAAACTATACTAATAATAAAAAATTTATAGTTTTAATAAAACGTTATTAAATTAACGTTATTAAGGATAGTAGTAGTATATTAAATTAACGTTATTACAATGTTATTAAATTAACGTTATTAAAACATTATTAAATTAATGCAGGGGAGAACCTACGTGGTTGCCATGGGGTTCACCCGAACCTCCTCGGTAAAAAAATTACGTTATATATATAAGATAGAAAATCTATATTTATGTACGTATATTAATGTTGAACCACATGAAACAAAAACACTTAGATAGCCCAGTGGTGTTATTTGCTCTTCTTGGGCTCTTCCTTCAGCCTACTGCGCGGGTTCGATTTTTTAATTAAAAAAAAAAACTAGGTGTTGCAGCTATAGAAATAATAATAATAATAATAATAATAATAATAATAATAATAATAATAATAAAAACGACGCCTTTATAACACAAAAAGCAAAATTTTGACAGTGCACAAATGTGACCTTTAACTATTCAAAACTGCACAAATATGACCTCCCTCCAAGTCAGCCCTTTTAACGATGTAGCATAGTGTGATTGGATTACCTTTCCACGTAGGCGCGAGTGAAACTCACGCATGAGGTTGCAAAATCGGAGGTCATATTTGTTCAGATTTTGAATAGTTAAAAGTTCTATTTATACACTATCAAAGTTTAAGGTCAAAGTTATAATTTGGTGTCAAGTTTAAGTTCATTTTTATGTATTAACTCTATAAAATAAGTATACATTGAATTTAAATATTATAATAGCACAAAAACCTAAAAATATTCATCAAAACAAAGCACCATTCTTCAATAATCATGTTTTATATACTTTGTTTAACCAAAATAAAAAATCATCTTCTCTAGAAAATAAGAAAGAAAAGTAAGTAATTGAATATCTAGATAAAGAAAACGTATTAAAATCATGAATATATTGTAGGTTGAATTTGACATTCCACAGGCAAGCAATTTTCTCTAATAGAGTAGACTTTTTACCTTTTGATGTTGTAGCAGATTCAAATTGACTGTGCACTATCTGATACTAAATATAATGACAATTAAAGAATTAAATACAAGAAATAAATGTAATAAACAATGATAAGAAATATAAAGTGACATTGTTTACTAACATGACATTGTGTAGTGCTTCCGTGTCCTTCACCAAATTCACTAGGCATGTCAATGTATGGCATGTCTGTAATTTAATGGGGAAGAGTGATCCTTTTCTTAAGTGATTGGTATACGGTGGTTCAATTAACAAAGCTAAAAAATACAACAATTATTACAAGGACCATTATACCCCTAATCTTTCACCAATGAAATCAAGCTGCCATGTTGAAGATAGCTCTTCTAATATATAGAAAATATTGCTTAAATAAAATTTTTAGATTGGATCAGATGTCTTACTTATAGTTGTTTACAAATATATCTTTATACTAGACATCAAAGGCCGTGCTGAGCACGGCTCGATATATATTATTTTTTATTTTAATTTATATGACATAAATATAATTTAAATAATTAATCATTAAAATAATTTAAATTTTTAATTATTGTTATTTATAATACTTTTTCTTCTATTTGAATTTAAGTGATATTGATATAAATTCGAGAGTCAATCGAATATTTTATATTTTTTATATTTTTAAGTGTTAAATATGTGATTTATAATGTTTTTAGCATAATTTCTCTATGAGATATTAATACTCTTTCAGTCCCAAATTACGTGTTTTCTCATTTTTAAATAATATATGTTACTTTATATCTTTCTCTATCCCATCATAATTTTTGTGGCACTAATATAAATTTCGATAGTCAAATAAATTTTTATGTTAGACATATCATTTTGTTTGAATTTTATTTTTTTTAAAGAAATATTATTAATTTTTTAATGCTTAGATGACCGTAAAAATTAATTAGGGTGATATAATAAAATCACAATTGAAACTACGAAACAGACATATCTTAAATAACTTATAGCAACTAATTAGAAGTAATAAAACAAAATTACTATAAATATTATTTACTTATTATTTCATCTTTTTTATTAAATATTATTAATTTTTTAAATACTTAAATGACCTATATTAATTAATTAGGGATAATATAGTAAAATTACGATTGAAGCAGCTGAAGCAGGCAGCACAAGCAGGCATGTCGAAGACGTGCCTGCTTATCCCCACTTGTTCCCATCGTAATTTTTTCGATAGTCAAATAAATTTTTATGTTAGACGTATCATTTTGTGTGAATTTTTTTTTTATGGAATATTATTAATTTTTTAAATACTTAAATGACCTATATTAATTAATTAGGGATAATATAGTAAAATTATGACTGAAGCAGCTAAAACAGGTAGCACAAGCAGGCATGTCGAAGACGTGCCTGCTTATCCCCACTTGTTCGCATCGTAATTTTTGTTGCATTAATATAAATTTCGATAGTCAAATAAATTTTTATGTTAGACGTATCATTTTGTGTGAATTTTTTTTTTATGAAATATTATTAATTTTTTAATGCTTAGATGACCATAAAATTAATTAGGGTGATGTCATAAAATCACAATTGAAACAACGAAACAGACATGTCTTAAATAACTTATAACAACTAATTAGAAGTGATAAAATAAAATTACTATAAATATTATTTTATTTATTATTTTATCTTTTTATTAAATATTATTAATTTTTTAAATACTTAATTGACTTATATTAATTAATTAGAAATAATATAGTAAAATTATGATTGAAGCAGCTGAAGCAGACAGCACAAGTAGGCATGTCGTCGACGTGCCTGCTCGACGTGCCTGCTTGTCCCACTTATAGTAAAGTAATTATATTGATTAATTTTCACTATTATAAAATACTATTATTTTTTTTCTTTTTCAAAGCCTTGAATATAAATTTTTAATTCCTTAACTGTAATTACATAGCTTTATCCTGTTAGAATATTTAATTCAGAATTATGAAGGAAAATAATTAAAGTATCTTCATAGAAGCTTTAGGCAGAGAATGCATCTTTGTTTAAGATAAAACAAAAAAATATTTTCCTAATTTTCTTGGACCCAATAGATTTGACAAATTTATATTTAAGGATATATATTTGTCCCTTTTTCCTGCTTTCTAAAGACCCAAGTCAAACTGAAATTTCAAAGACTACCCCCGGGGCTGGTTGATCCCTATTTTTGCGTGTGTAAGCTCTGCGAGAAGGTATTTTTTATCACGTAAAAGCACGAATTAGAGCAGATACAAATAACTTTAAAGTACAATAGAGATCATAAAAAAAGGGATGGTTCCTAATACGTTCCACAGCCTCTGGCTCATAAGTGTAGCGCGCTTCACACTCATAATCAAGACTTACGTACCGTGACTTTTCAGAATCTCTACGACTCTTTAAAATATTAGGTTCTAATACCAAGTTTGTAATGCCCCAAAGATACCCCTGGACGTCATACGGTGCTTAGGACTACGAATAGCCCCAAGCTAACCCATGATATCTATTCAGCACTGAACGCTAGTAAGTGTAAATTTAAAACATGAGCGGAAATTGAAGAAATTTATAATTGGGTTCAATTAGATACACAATCTTAACAAAATACTGCAACTCGATAGCATTCAAATCTATGTGAAACTGAAAAAACATATAGTCTGACTAGTCTTGACAAGCCTCTAACTAAAAACTGAAGAGTTATTGGGATAGACCCCAGCTGGCCCGAACTGAAAACTGAACAACTGAAATAATAACAATGAACATCTGGAACCAACCAAATCTTGGCCCTCGAACTATAAGTGAATAGGTGAGTATATTGACTCATCATGTCTTCCTCAGCTTCCTAAGTCACTCCCTTAACTGTTTGATTTCTCCAAAGAACTTTCACTGAAGCAACTTTGAACTTGTCGATCAAGGATTTGAACTGAAATCTCTTCGTAGGACAAGCTATCCTTCACCTCAATACCTCTCTATGGTCACTACTAAAGATGGATCCCCAATGCACCTTCTTAATATCGACACATGGAAATTGGGTGGATAACGACTAATTTTGAGAGAAGGTCCAACTCGTAAGCAACTTTTCCAATGCATTTCACTATTTCATAAGGACCAATATATTGGGGACTAAGCTTTCTCTTCTTCCCAAATCTCATTATTCTCTTCGTGGGCGACACCTTCAACCCAATCACCTACTTTAAACTTTAGTTCCCTCCTCCCGCATCTGTATATGATTTCGAATGACTTTAAGTAGTTTTCAACTTCTCACGAATCAACTAAACTTTCTCCATAGCTTCAAGAACATAATTATGCCCAACCAAAGCTGCTTCACCAACTTTGAACCAACCTATAGGTGACCTGCATCTGCACCCATACAATGCTTCAAATAGAGCCATTTGAATACTAGCATAATAACTAATGTTTAGGCTAACTTAATTAAGGGTAAATAATCATCCCAGTTTCCTTTAAAGTCCATCGCACAGGCTTTTAACATATCTTCAATATTTGAATCGTACACTCAATCTGACTATCTGTCTGCGGATGAAAAGTTGCACTAAGCTTCAACTTTGTACTAAGGCCATTCTGAAATGATTGCTAAAATTGGGAAGTGAATTATGAAACTCGGTCTGAAATAATGGACAAGGAAATCCCATGGAGCTTTACCAACTCACGAGTATGTATCTTAGCATAACTTTTCATTGTATCTGAGGTCATAACTTGTAAGAAACAGACAAATTTGGTCATTCGATCCACGATGACCCAAATCGAATCATACTAATGACTGGTGTGAGAAAGTCCATTAACGAAATCCATATTAATGACCTCCCACTTCAAAGTAGAAATGCCAATATCCTAAAGTGTACCTCCGGGCCTTTGATGCCCAATCTTCACCTATAACAATTGGGACACCTAGCTAAAACTCTACTATGTCCTTCTTTATATCATTCCACCAATAAATTTCCCACAGGTCGCGGTATATCTCAGTATAACCAAGGTGAATTGAATATTTAGAACTGTGGGCTTCTGCTAATATCTTTTTTCTCAATACATCAATATTAGGAACACATAGCCGACCTTAATAACGGAGGACACTATCTCCCCCTTGGGAGAAAACCTCAACCTTCTGCTGCCGAACTGCATCAAATATTTGGCTAAGTATGGGGTAACTATGCTACTTCTCTTTTACTTTCACCACTAAGGACAATTTTGAACTGTTCTGAACCACAACTCCCCCATCACCCATATCAAGCAAACATACACCCAATCAAGCTAATCTATGTACTTCCTTAGCTAGCTCCTACTCCTTATTTTTCACATGGGCCACACTGCCCATAGACAGTCTACTCAATGCATCTGCCACTACATTTGCCTCACCCGAATAGTAAATCACATTCATGTCATATTCTTTAAACAACTCCAAACACCTTCTATGATGGAGATTCAACTTCTTTCACATAAATACATATTTGAGACTCTTATGATTAGTGAAAATATTAATATCCAAACCATACAAGTAATGCCTCTAAATCTTCAGGTCAAACACAACAACTGCTAACTCTAAATCATGGGTTGGATGATTCTTATCATGGTTTTTAAGATGTCTACAAGCATAGGCTATTACCTTCCTATATTGCATCAAAACATAACCTAACCCAATTTTGAAGGCATCAAAATATAACACAAATCTATCTAACACATCTGGCAAAGCTAACACTAGGCTGAAGTCAATCTATTATTCAACTCTTGGAAGCTCTTCTCACATTTATGTGCCCATATAAACTTCACCTTTCTTTGTTTCAACTTAATCAATGGTGCAACTATTGAGCAAAAAACCTTAACAGACCTCCTATATTAACCAGCTAAACCCAAAAAGCTCCAAATATTGGATGGAGTAATGGGCCTAGGCTAATGCTTTTCTACATCAATTTTCTGAAGGTCTACATGAATACTAGCATCCGAAATCACATGCCCTACAAAGTTGACAGACTTCAACCAATATTCACACTTACTAAATTTCGCGTAAAGCTGACAATCCTTAAGGGTCTGCAATACTGTTCTCAAATAGTATGTATGCTCTTCCTCACTCTGAGAATATACAAGTACGTCATCTATGAAAACAATGACAAACATGTCCAAATAGTTCTTGAAGACCCTTTTTATTAAATCCATAATGGCTGTAGGAGCATTTGTTAGTCCAAAAGACATAACCACAAACTCAAAGTGACCATACCAGTTTCTAAATACAGTCATCAAAATGTCATATTCTTTGACCTTCAACTGATGATACCTCAACCTGAGATCAATCTTTGAAAACCAACGGGCACCCTGAAGTTAGTCAAATAAGTCATTAATTTTGGGTATGGGGCACTTATTTTTTATAGTGACCTTATTTAATTGTCTGTAATCTATATATATTCTAAGAGTACCATCCTTCTTGAGCATAAAAAAAATTGGAGCACCCTACGAAGAAATACTAGGCCTTATGAACCCCTAATCTAAAAGGTCCTTGAGCTACTTTTTCAACTCTTTAAGCTCAATCGGGTCCATACGGTAGGGAGGAATGAAGATAGGTTGGGTATATGGAAGGAGATCAATCCCAAACTCTATATTTTTTATAGGGAGATACCCCAGGTAGATCTTCGGGGAAGATTTCAAAAAATTCATTGACTACACAAACTGACTAAATGGTTGGGGTTTCGAACTTACTTTCTTTAACTAGAACTAAGTGGTAGATACACCCTCCGATATTAACTTTTTGTCTGTGAGATAAGAGATGAAATTACCCTTAGGATATACTGAACTACCCTTTTACTCGAGGAATGACTCATTAGAAAATTAAAACTTCACCCCACAGGTGCGATAATTAACTGATGCATAGCATGAATAGAGCCAATCCATACCCAGAATGACATCAAAATCTATAATATTTAGCTCTATTAAGTCTGCTAAAGTGATCCTATGGAGGACTATAATAGGATAGTTTTTGGACACTCATCTAGCGACAACTAACTCACCTATTAAAGTAGAAACAGAAAAGGGTTCAGAAAGACTTTCTCGACTTACACCAAAATTCACAGCAATAAGTGGAGTCACAAAAGAGAGGGTTGAACTTATATATAATAACACATAAACATCAAGGTAAAACACGAAGCATACTAGTGACTATCTAGGGAGATCTCCTGCTTTTGATGGGACAGTATAGCATAAAACTAGTTTTGACGCTGAATGTGACCGATACTAGATGATGCACCCCACTATGGAGTTGTGTGGCCTGACTGAGCTGCTGAAGTAGTGGGTTGAGCCTAAGGGTGAACATCATTGATGCCCACTTTTGTGAAGGCATAGTCCCTCAATGAGTGGTCCATCTTTCCATATCCATAACACCCTTATCGGTCAGCCAAACACTCATCTCGATGATTTTTACCACATATCTTGTAGGGTGGATTACTAGATCCCCCAGCAACATTACCCCAGAATTTAGAAGTAAGTGCTCTACCCCACTGCCCTTGCTTAGTTCTGGGCATAAGAGCACTAGCTGGGGATGGGGTAGGGACTGATGAACAGTCTTGAAATTGAGAATGATTTCCCCCTCTTTATTTTTGCTGACTATACTGAAACTATCCAGTCATATCCGTTTTGTTCTCCTTTTTTTTTCAGTTTCTCAGCCTCAATTTACTGAGCATGAATCATAAAATGGGAAATATCCATATCCCTAATCAACATGGCAGTTCTACACTTCTTGACTACTAAGTTAGACACACTAGTGACAAATTTACTCATACGAGCTCTAAAATTCAGAACTAATTTTGGTGTAAACTTAGCTAGCTAAGTAACTTGAGTCGATATTTCTTTCTGGCATTTCCTGTCTCAGGTTTATGAACTCCTCTACATTAGCCTCTCTCATCTCTCCGAGAAATAACCTATCCAAAAAGCCATCTGAAATATATTCAAATTCATAGGATTTGCATTCTCATCCTTACCTTCCTTTCACATAGTAACCCAGTTAAAAGAAACATCTTTCAATTAATCAAATACAATTCCACACTTTCGTCTTTAGTAACATGTATAATATGATTAATATTCTTCGCCTTATCAATAAAAAATTGAGGATCCTCATTTACCTTCGACCCAAAAAACTCAGGTGGGTTAATCCTTATAAAATCCCAAGCTCTGGTTGCAGCTAAGTTACCATTCTGCTGAAGTGGGGTTGCTGCTAGTTAATTACCCTAAGCATTTGTATTCACAGCCTAAGCTAACTCTTAGAAAGCAGTCTGAAACTCAGCATGAGAGATATTCTCATTTAAAGGGTTTACAGGTAGGGGTGGGGCTAGTTGATCCTTATTTCTTCATGCATAAATTCTATGAGAAGGCATTCTCTATCATGTAAAAGCATGAATTAGAGCAGATAGAAAGAACTTCAAAGCATGGTAGATATCATGAAAGAAGAGAATATTCTTAATGCATTCAGTAGTCTTTTGCTTATAAGTATAGTGTGCTTCATACCCATGATTAAAACTCTACGTAATATGACTTGTCAGACTCCCTAGGACTTTGTAAAACCTTAGGTAAGGTTGTAATACCAAGTTCGTAACGCCCCAAAGATACCTTTTGGACATCACACAGTACTTAGAACTATGAATAACCCCAAGCTAACCCATGATATTTATTCGGCACTGAACTCTAGTAAATTAAATTTAAAACATGAGTGAAATTGGAGAAATTTATAACTGTGTTCAATTAGATAAACAATCTTAACATAATATTGTAACTCAGTAGCATTCAGATCTATGTGAAACTGAAAAAATATATTGTCTGACTAGTCTTGAAAAGCCTTTAAGTAAAAATTAAAGAGACATTGGGACAGACACTAGCTGACCCGAACTAAAAAATAAAAAACTGAAATAATAACACTCAACATCTGGAACTGAACAAATCTTGGCCCTTGAACTATGAGGACTCACCAATTGTCTGAATATCGAAAGTGGTGCCCGTGGTTAATCGTGCTACTGGGGATGAACACTAGAACCTATATTATAAAATAATATAGCCACACAGGCATATATATGGTCAGTACTTCTAGAATGTACAGAGTATGTGCGGTGAATGCATAAGTTAAACTAAAGCTGAACATACTTACAAATCATGCATGCTAAGTGTTACTCAGCTTGATCATAAATAAGACAAAAAGCTGAAATATTATAAAGAATAACTCTTAAGATAATATCTAAACAATATTGTGAGTCACTACACTTAGTTTCTCAATTCCTCTTTTCTATGGGAGGTTTTCGTAATCTACATATATCATGTGGCAACATGAAGTCCGATGTCTAAAACCCCCATCGAAAGGGCCTAATATACTTTGCTAGGGTATAAAGGCTAACTATGGTGATCACCTAAACATGTTCGATTGGAAAAGCTAAATAATATAAATGACATATCAGTTATGACAAACTGCATGCCCATTTGGACAAACTGAAAATAACCTATGATGGCACGTATTTTCTGAAAAAATGGATGTACTGGATACTGTTTCCAAAAATCATACTATTGCTTGTATTATATCTATAAAGTTAATCTTAAAATAAACATATGAGATGATAAATCTGAAATCACAATATGCTACTATTTCTATCTCCAAATCTTGGTTTCTTATGTGAACTTCATAGCTGGTCTGAAATCTCATATCAAAACTAAAATTATTATCATGCTATAATGTTTTTAAGTCTCAAACTAGTAAACTTGGACTTCTTGTAAACTAAGTTCTTGTGCTTAAATTGTAATCATTTAATATCTCATGGAAACTTCATAACAATATGTCAAAACTCAATGCTTGAGATAATTTTGATGGATAAAACTTATATAAGCATGAAATTATATGCAACTCATGACGAAACATCATAAACTCAAGCATAAAAAAAATGGGTATAAATCCTATTTGTAAATTTCTTAAATTCAATGTAAAACTCAACTATTGGGCACAAGTATAAAATGTTACTTTTGTTCAAACCCCACATGCTGGACTTAGTAAATTTCTTGAGGGAAACTTGAATTGAACCCTTGGAAGCGTACATTTTGAAGAAGAAACTCCTCTTTTGTGCTTTGAAGGGTTTGGGAGAAGAGAAGTCTTTTTAATCCGAGTTATGAGGGTAGGAATTATGTTACTTATGATTAGGAAGTCGTTTAATGGGTAAAAAAACAAAAAACCCTCAACCTAAACTCAAAAAAATATAATTGGCATTTCTACACCCTTGGGTATGGCATACCTTTATCGTGCTACTCAAAAGGCATGGCCCGCTCATATCACGGTATGCCTAGATCATGGCACGCTCGTATCGTGGACCCTCACTAGTTTGGGTTCCGAAAATAAACCCAAACACATTCCAAAAATCTGAAACACTTTCTAATGGTCACATTATTATTCCATATATAACTTAACTCAGAAATCACTGTTAAATATGATAGAGGTATAAAAATAAAATTGTAGAAATTTTGGGGTGTAACATCACCCATAAGCTGGTTTGAAGTGGGTGATGTGAAGCCCTTGGACATAGACTTGGTAAAAATGTTACAAAAAAGTAAGTTTTATTTAAGAAAGTTGTTAGCAGCCCAAAGTCGATAAAAGGAGTATGCAGATTACAAGGAGATAGACGTGTTCTTCAAGAAGAGTGAACACGTAATACGTAAGGTATCTCTCTTGAAGGGAATGATGTAGTTTTGCAATAGGGGCAAGCTTAGCCCCAAGTTTATTGGTCCATTCAACAATCTTTTCTATGTGGGTTTGGTGTCTTACAAACTTGTGTTGCCTCTAAGTTTGTAGAAATTCCATCTGTTATTTTGTACCTCTATGTTTAAGAAGTACCATAGAGATAGTGAGTACATCATTTATTGAGGTTTGATCATTCATTGAGATTAAATGTTGTAAGATAAAAACCTCTCCTATGATGAAGAATCAGTGGCAATACTTGATCAAGATGTTTGAAAGTTGAGAACCAAGGAGATTAGTTCCGAGAAAGCCTAGTGGAAGAACTATCCAGTTGAGGAGGCCACTTGAGAGACTGAAGCCGATATGTGTGACAAGTATCCCCACTTGTTTGAGGAGTTATGGATTTTTTTGGCTAGTTTTCCCTTCTTTTCTTATCTGTCATTCAAAAACAAAAGATGAGCAAATTTATATCAATTGTAATGACTCTGTTCATTGTTATGGTATAACTTAGCATTGAAAAATTTAGGTTAAGTTTCTCCATAGATAAAGTGTTAAAATTTTTTACTAGGCCAATCTTTGATAAAATTCAGGTGTAGTACAATCTAGGTAAACTCGGTCTAGGTAAATCCAATATTTGGTAGGATGGTGATTCAATGATTTAAGATCATTACTTGTTAGTAAAGAGGTCATCGATTTTATAGAAATTTTTGGAATGAGTTTGGGTTAGTAGCACTCTGGATATAGCATTTGACATAAAAGAATTAGTTCTGTAATGACCCTCACGGTCATTTTTCTTATTTTCACACACTTTTGGTGTCTATAGTTTTTATGTAACTGCCCCTAGTTATTTATGACTTGCTGATATTTGTAGTTTGGTTTTCGGACGGTTTATTTGAGAATTTTAGTAATACCAAATATATTGGGGAATACTTAATTTAAATTAGAAATTGATAGAAATATAATTTATTACCCCTCTAAAATATTTTTGATATTGATAAAATTATTTAAGTTATGCTATATTTATATCCATTTATCATAGCTTTTATAGTCTATTAATATTCTAAGTGGAGATACTAAATCTAAATATGCTAAAATATTATTATTATATAATAGAGGTTTTACTAGAAATAATTTTCTATTAATTATGGTATATTCAAAATATTATATTTATTTTACCACGAACCTCTACAATACTCAAATGCGAATATATGTAAGACCCCGTAAAAATTCTAGTTCAATTCAGTCCCATATAGCTTGTAATAAGGGGTCCCAGACTTAGAAAAATTCAGCTAAGTGTTAAGGCTTAGAATCATTTTTAGCCTTTGTAATTGGATGATCTTATTTTCGATTCTTACGACCTTAGATTTTTTATTTTAAAATTGATTCATGATCAGGGATGTCAATAGGTCATCTTGGGTGAGTTTCAAAATTTTCAGACATCGTTTGGATCATGTTTGGATGATCAAAACAGCAAGCCAACACGATCTCGAAGCATCGCGTTGGCCATCGCGTCGACAGTATCGACGTGGTGTGTCAGCCATGAGTCGATACCATAGATGTGGCGCATCGTCTGCCTCATCGCTGGGAATATTTTGCGCATTAAACTCTGACTTTTCAAGGGCAATTGAATCCTTTTTCCCTCACCCAATTCAGCCAAAACACGAAATTAACCCCCCTAAAAGGCAAAATTCATTCATTATTTACAAAAATCTCTCAAGAATAAACCGTAGTTCATCAAGCTCAAGATCAAGTTCCAAGAAATCCCCAACAATCTTCACGAATTCCATCACTCAGATATGTTAGGTGTTCATCCTTGGGTTTTCTTCCACCCTTGGAGTTCAAGAACCCTTTTTAAAACTATAAGTTTTTAGTTTCATAATTTACATGCGCAAATTGGGTTGTATTCACGTTTATGTTGTTGTATGGGTTTTTAATTCAAGATTTAATTAACGTAAGATAACATGTATGTTGATTAATGTAATTCCCATGCCAAAACCCTTGAAATTGTAAGTTTAAGTTGTAGTTAAGATGTTTATGTGTTGTTCATTATCATGTGCATTAATTATGCTCCCCAACTGTTTGATAGAATGTACATGTGAATTGAATAGTGTAATCATGACATATTAGCATGTGTTCTCATTCTTGTACAAGTTCATGACCTCCAAGTGTTTGACAAAATGTCTTAGTGATTGAATTGTGAACAATTGACTATTGTTATGCTTTCAACATTTGCTATGTTTTATCTATTACGCAATCGAGTCCTAGGGGTATCTATTACCCGAAATCTAGTTGTTTACTTAGTTGCAGTAGTTATAGACTAGTCCCAGTAAAGGCCAAGAACAGTAGTACATAGTCAGTTAACAGAACTCAGCCAACTCAGTCCAGTACAGTCAGTCAACACGATCAGTGTCAGTTCAGTCAAGCCTAGTACAGTCTAGTAATCAGTTTAGTGTCGATTCAGTTGGAAGTAGGATCCAGCATCAAGAGAACCTAGGGATGGGGGAATTCCTGCCAGCAGATAGTTTGACCCTTAGTAGCAGTTCCTGTATTACAGAACTACGTAGCCAGCGTAGGGTAAATCATCCTCATGCCAGACTAGGGCTGACACAACCATATATATACTTCATGAGTCTTCCTGCCATATTAGGGTTGACCCAGCATTGTTAATATCATGTGGCAAGGTGATAACACCCTTCCAACTGAGGTTATAGGTTGGACCCCAAATCAGTCTATATCGTGGTATGTCGGTTAGACAATAGTCCCATATTTACAGTTATAGTCTCAGTATTCAGTAAAGAACTCTGACAGTTCTACAGAACCATGGCTATCAGTTATCAGTTACTCAGCCATCAGAATTCAGCACTCAATTTTAGTATAATCTCAAATACATGATGTATATCTATATACGCAGTATAGCATGTTCAGTATGTTCAGCAGTTACAGTTTTGCATGTACTCTCATCCAGTTACTTCATGATGTACATGTAGTCAGTTATCAACTTATGTATATGAACCCATGTATATCAGCCTTACCTCACTTTTTATATCAGTACATTTCACGTACTGATGCATACTCTTTTTTTGTGCTATGATGTCTCATATCATAGGTTCAGACGCTCAGGTTCCTAACTGTACTTAGCAGCTCAGGTTATCAACAGTAGTTATAGTGGTAAGTCCTCATATTTTGAGGATAGAGTTTATTTATTACAGTATTCAGTAGTTCAGTAGTTATTTCAATCAGAGTTAGTTGGGGGTTTATCCCATCAACTTCATATTCAGATAGTTACAGGCTTTCAGACTAGCATAGATAGTTATTCAGTTTCTAGATATTATTATCAGTTATGATCAGTATTATTTCAATATTTTGAGAACCTTGTGGCATTTTCAAATTTTTTTTCGCATATTTATGTTAGTATTATATTCAGTGCTCACAGTAGGTACCAGTCATGGGTTACTTGTGGTCCTTCGGGGTCGTAAGTACTATGTGACACCCAGTGTGCAGTCTCAGGGCATTACAAACTTGGTATCATAGGCTAAGGTTCTAAATATTCCTAGGGAGTCTGAACGTCGCATCAAGTAGAGTCTTGTCCATGGGTGTATAGCACTCCACACTTATGGACAAGAGGCTATGAGTGTTTTAGGAAAAAGTTCCCTTCTTTCAAAGTTTATATCATGTGAGTGAGCATGAGCTCAAGTTAAACTCTTTATTTAATCTAACTTTTTCTTTCATTCACAGAACATGCCTCCCAAAAATACCAATGGAAGAAGAACTGAAAACCAGCCAGTACCTCCGCCCGTTTAGGAAGATCCTCTAAATGGTCATGTCTCCCACGTAGAATTTAGAGCAAATTTCACCATTCTAGACCAATCTATGAAAGCTCAAAATAAATGCCCAACTGCTTTTTAGGTAAATCTAATGGCCAATACTGTTGTAGCTAGAATTTGAGACTTTACCCGAATGAACCCTCCTTCATTTTTAGGGTCTAAGTCTGAAGAGGACCCATAAAAACTCCTTGACATGGTGCAAAAGGTAACAGAAATTATGGGGGTAACCACTAGTGAGAGTGCTGAGTTAGTTGCCTATCGGTTGTAGGATGTGTCTCATACATGGTTTAAGTAGTGGAAGGTAGATAAGGGCGCAGATGCAGGGCTTATAGAATAGAAGGAGTTCGCTACTGCCTTTCTAGATAGGTTCTTCCCGTTGGAGTTGAGGGAAGCTAAGGTTTTAGAGTTTATTAACTTAAAGTAGGGCAACAGGACAGTGAAAAAGTATTCTCTCAAGTTTAATCAATTGACTAGGTATGTTCCCCATGTGGTAGCTGATAGCATGTCTAAGATGAGCAAGTTTGTATCTGGTGTATTTGACAGTGTGGTCAAGGAGTATAGGACCGCAATACTAATTAAGTAGAAGAACTTGGCTAGGTTGATGGTCTATACTCAATAGATTGAGGAACAAAATACTAAGGAGAAAGAGAGGGAGAACAAGAGGGCTAGAATAGGTAGCTTCAACTTCACTCAGCCTAAGTCAGAGGGTGGTAATTGTCCTTAGTTTTGCCCAAAATCTTTAGTCCCAGATCCATTCTCAGTCAGTGATCCGATGCCTCAATTCAGAAATGGTAATAAGGATAAGGTGCTAGGCTCTAAGTCTAAGGGTAGTGTTAACAGTACTCGAACAAATCCACTCTGCTAGAAATATGGAAGAAATCATCAGGGTATCTGCAGGGCTAGCAACGATGTGTGTTTTGAGTGTGGTAAGCCAGGTCATAGAATTAGAGAGTGTCCTCAGGTGGGTTTACAGAGTCAACATAATCATCCCCCAGATCAGTCCAGTCGCCCATATCAGCAGGATGCCGCTTCCAGTGCTATCGGTGGGTAATGCCCAAACAAGCTTTATGCACTCCAGTCCCGATAGGATCAGGAAAGTTCTCCTGATGTGGTCACTAGTACGTTAAAAGTTAACCATTTACATGTGTATGCTTTTTTAGATCCAGAAGATTTTCTATCTTTGTAACCCCTTATATAGATGTCAACTTCGGAGTCAGTCCTGAAATCCTAACAGAGCTTTTCTTAGTCTCTACCCCAGTGGGTAAGTCTATCATAGTTCGACAGGTATACAGGAACTACCTGGTTATGGTGTCTCAGAAAGTTACTATAATAGATTTAGTAGAGTTAGAGATGATAGATTTTGATGTCATTCTTTGTATGGATTGGCTCTATTCATACTATGCCTCAGTTGATTGTAGAAACAGAGTTGTCTATTTTCAGTTCCCAAATGAACCTATCCTAGAATGGAGGGGTAGTACCACAACGCTTAAGGGTCAACTTATTTCATACCTTAGAGCGAGAAAAATGATATCCAAGGGTTGTATCTATCATTTGGTGCAAGTCAAAGACTCTAGTTCCAAGACTCCTAATCTTGAGTCAGTTCTAATCGCAAGTGAATTTCCAGATGTGTTTCCTGAAGATTTCTCCAGAGTTTCTCTCGAAAGGGAAATTAACTTTGAAATAGACCTTCTTCTTGATACTAAGCCCATCTTTATTCCACCATACAGAATGTCTCTAGCTGAACTTAAAAAGTTAAAAGAACAGTTGAAGGACCTCTTAGATAAAGGGTTCATTAGGACCAGCGTATCCCTTTAAGGTGTACTAATTCTATTCGTGCAAACGAAAAATGGTTCTCTTAGAATGTGTTTAGACTACTGGCAGTTGAACAAAGTCACAGTCAAGTATAAGTATCCACTTCCTAAAATTGATAACTTGTTTGAACAACTTCAGGGTGCCAGTTACTTTTCTAAGATAGACCTCAGATCAAGCTATCATCAGCTCAGAGTTAGAGAATATGACATTCTGAAAACAGTTTTCAAAACTCGGTATGGTCAATTTGAGTTTCTAGTCATGTCATTTGATCTTACCAATGCCCCAACAGCTTTCATGGACTTGATAAACCATGTGTTTAAGCAGTACTTGGACATGTTCATCATAGTCTTCATCAATGACATTCTTGTCTACTCCCGCAGTAAACATGACCATGCAGACCATCTCAGAATAGTATTACAGATGCTCAAACCCATTAGTTATTCGCCAAATTCAGTAAATGCGAATTTTGGCTAAGGTCAGTAGCTTTCCTTGGTCATATTATTTCCGGTGATGGCATTAAAGTTGATCCTCAAAATACCAAAGTAGTGAGAAACTAGCTCAGACCCATTTCTCTATCAGATATCAGGAGTTTCTTGGGTTTGGCTAGCTATTATTGACGGTTTGTTGAAGGGTTTTCGTCTATTGCATTCCCTATGTACAGATTGACTTAGAAGAAAGTCAAGTTCCAGTGGTCAGATTCTTGTGAGAAGATTTTTCAGGAGTTGAAAACTCGACTCACCACAGGCCTAGTTTATACTTTACCCAATGGTTCAGATGAATTTGTAGTATAATATGATGCTTTCAGAGTTGGTTTAGGGTGTGTTTTGATACAGAGGTGTAAGGTTATATCCTACGCCTCTAGACAGGTTAAGCCCCATGAAAAGAATTATCCCACCCATGATTATGAATTAGTAGTTATTATGTTTGCCTTAAAGATTTGGAGACACTATTTGTATGGGGTGCATGTTGATATATTCACAGACCACAAAAGCCTGCAATATGTATTTTCCTAGAAAGACCTGAAGTTGCGTCAAATAAGGTGGTTAGAGTTGTTGAAGGACTATGATATGAGTGTTCTATATTATTCCGGCAAGGCCAATATAGTGAAAGATGCCCTCAGTAGGTTGTCCATGGGCAGTGTTGCTTACGTTGAGGATGGTAAGAAGAAGTTAGTTCAAGAATTTCATCAGCTTGCCAGACTAGGTGTCCGTTTGGTTGATTCGGTTGAGGGTAGTGTTTGAGTGCAGAATAGTTCGGAGTCTTCATTAGTGTCTGAGGTGAAAGAAAAGTAGGACAGAGATTCTAGTTTAGTTAAGATGAAAGAGTCAATCAGAGACCAAAAAGAAGAGGTTTTCTTCCAAGAAAGAGATGGTGTATTGCATTGCCAGGGTAGGTTATGTGTGCCATATGTGTATGGCCTGAGACGACAAATTCTTGATGAAGCGCATGGTGATCGTTACTCTATTCATCCAGGGGCGACTAAGATGTACCGCGACTTGCGGACAGTCTATTGGTGGAGTGGGATGAAGAGAGATATTACAAAGTTTGTAGCTAAGTGCTCCACGTGTCAGCAGGTTAAGATTGAACATTAGAAACCTAGTGGGTCTATGCAGGAGTTCAGTATTCCCACTTGGAAGTGGGAGGATGTGAACATGGATTTTGTGATAGTTTTGCCTCGTACTCGTCATCAGCATGATTCAATTTAGGTCATTGTGGACAAGATGACCTAATCAACCCATTTTTTGCCAGTTCATACCTCTTATTTAGCCGAGGACTATGCAGGCTCTATATCAAAGAGTTGGTTAGGCTACACGGTGTTCCATTGTCCATTATTTTAGATAGAGGTATGCATTTCACCTCTCACTTTTAGAAAGCCTTCCAAAAGGCATATCCACCTCAGTACAACGTTTCACCCTCAGATAGATGGTCAAGCAGAAAAGACTATTCAGACTTTAGAAGATATGTCGAGAGCTTGTGTTGTTGACTTTAAGGAAAGTTGGGATGACCACTTACCTTTAATTGTGTTCACATATAATAACAGCTATCATTACAGTATTCAGATGGCTCCATTTGAGGCTCTTTATAGGTGAAGATATAGATCTCACATTGGTTGGTTTGAGGTAGGTGAGGCCGTGGTAGTGGGGCCTGACTTGGTGTTTGATGCCTTAGAAAAATTACAGTTGATCAGGGAGAGGCTTAAGACAGCCCAGAGCCGACAGAAATCTTACGCAGATAAGAGAAGAAAAGATCTTGAATTTGAGATTGGTGATTATGTGTATTTGAAAATCTCTCCCATGAAGGGGGTGAAGAGATTTGGTTAGAAGGGGAAGCTTAGTCCTCGATATATTGGTCCTTATAGGATTCTGAGTCGTTTCGATAAGGTAGCTTATAAGGTTGAGTTACCTGCAGACTTAGCATCAGTGCACTAGTGTTTCAAGTCTCCTTGCTAATAAAGTACATAGGTGACCCAACAGTTATAGTCCCTATAGAGAGTGTAAATGTTCGGAACAGTCTTTCTTATGAGAAAGTCCCAGTCGAAATCCTTGATCGTCAAATTCACAGACTAAGGAACAAAAAATTCCTTTGGTCAAAGTTCTTTGGCGGAATCAGTCTGTTGAGGGAGCTACTTGGGAAGCAGAGGAAGACATGCGAACCAAGTATGCTCACCTCTTCTCTGCAAACTCAGACTCAGGATAAGGTAACAACCTACCTTAGATTACTATATTCCATACTCAATTACAGTTGTATAACAATCTCATATCATTCATGCATTCATGAAACAATTCAGTTATAAGTCATGTTTCCAGAATTCAGTCATGCTTTAGTTAAGCATATCAGTGTAAGTACAGTTCCTCAGTTCCTCTTAGTTAAGTCAGTCTCATTCGAGGACCAATGTTCCCAAGGAGGAGATATTGTAAGACCCCATAAAAGTTCCAGTTTAATTCAGTCACATATAGCTTGTAATAAGGGGTCCCAAACTTAGAAAAATTCAGCTAAGTGTTAAGACTTTGAATCATTTTTAGCCTTCATAATTGGATGATCTTATTTTTGATCCTTACGACCTTAGATTATCAATTTTTAAATTGATTCATGTCAGAGATGTCAATAGGTCATCTTAGGTGAATTTTATAATTTTTAGACATTGTTTGGGTTATGTTTGGATGACCAAAACAGCAATCCAATAAGATCTCGATGGGTCGCGTTGGCTATCGTGTCGACAGCATCGATGTGATGCGTCAGCCATTGTGTCAACACCATTAATGCAGCGCGTCGCCTGCTGCATCTCTAGACATATTTTGCTCATTAAACTCTTACTTTCCAATTGCAACTAGGTTCTTTTCCCCTTACCCAATTAAGCCAAAACACGAAATTAAAACCCCCAAAGGGCAAACTTTATTCATTATTCACAAATCCTCTCAAGAAATTAGCCCTTGTTCTTCAAGCTCAAGATTAAGTTCCAAGAAATATTTAACAATCTTCATGAATTCTGTCACTCAGGTATGTTAGGTGTTCATCCTTGGGTTTCTTTCCGCCCTTGGAGTTCAAGAACCCATTTTAAAACTACAAGCTTTCAGTTTCATGATTTACATGCGCAAATTGGGGTGTATTCACGTTTGTATTGTTGTATGGGTTTTCAATTCAAGATTTAATTATAATTTTTATAAACATAAGATAGCATGTATGTTGATTGATGTAATTCCCATGCCAAAACCCTTGAAATTGTAAGTTTAAGTATAGTCATGATACTTATGTGTTGGTCATTATTATGTTCATTAATTATGCTCCCCAAGTGTTTGATAGAATGTCCATGTGAATTGAATAGTGTAATCATGGCATGTTAGCATGTGTTCTCATTTATGTACAAGTTCATGACCTCCAAGTGTTTGACAAAATGTCTCGGTGATTGAATTGTGAACAATGGACTATTGTTATTCTTTCAAGATTTGCTATGTTTTATCTATTATACTATCGAGTTTTGGGGGTATTTATTACCCGAAATCTAGTTGTTACTTAGTTGTAGTAGTTATAGACTAGTCCCAGTAAAGGTCAAGAACAGTAGTACTCAGTAAGCTAACAGAACTCAGTGAACTCAGTCCAGTACAGTCAGTCAACACGATTCTAGTAATTAGTTTAGTGTCGATGTGAACCCAAGGATTGGGGCATTCCTGCCAGTAGATGGTTTTACCCTTAGTAGCAGTCCCTGCGTTATAGAACTACGTAGCCAGCCTAGGGTAAATCATCCTCCTGCCAGACTAGGGTTAACACAATCATATATATACTTCATGAGTCTTCCTGCCAGATTAGGGCTGACCCATCATTGTTAGTATCCCGTGGAAAGGTGCTAACACCCTTCCAACTGGGGTCATAGGTTGGACCCCAAATCAGTCTATATCAGGGTATGTTGGTTAGATAAACACTTCCATAGTTACAGTTTCAGTCTCAGTATTTAGTAAACAACTCTGACAGTTCTACAGAACCATGGCTATCAGTTATTATTTACTCAGCCATCATAATTCAACACTCAATTTCAGTATAATCTCAAATACACGATGTATATCTATATGTGCAGTATAGCATGTTCAGTAGTTACAATTTTACATGTACTCTCATCCAGTTACTTCATGATGTATATTTAGTCAGTTATCAACTCATGCATATGAACCTATGTATATCAGCCTTACCTCACTTAGCATACCAGTACATTTCATGTACTGACACATAATCTTTTTTTATGCTATGATGTCTCATATCATAGGTTCGGATGCTCAGGTTCCTAGCCGTACTTAGCAGCTCAAGATATGAACAGTAGTTATAGTAGTGAGTCCTCATATTTTGAGGATAGAGTTTATTTATTATAGTATTTCAGCAGTTCAGTAGTTATTTCAATCAGAGTTAGTTGGGGCTTTGTCCCATCAACTCTATATTCTGACAATTAGAGGCTTTCAGACTACATAGACAGTTATTCAGTTTTCAAATGTTATTATCAGTTATGCTCAATATTATTTTAGTATTTTAAGAACCTTATGGCATTTTCAGATTTCTTCTGCATACATATTTTAGTATTATATTCAGTGCTCGCAGCAGGTACCAGTCATGGGTTAGCTTGTGGTCTTTGGGGTTGTAAGCACCATGTGATGCCCAGGGTGCAGTCTTGAGGCATTATAATATAACAGAGACCAAGAGGTGGAGTTGCCAAACCCCCTGCATATGGAATATAGGCAACAGGACACAAAAGTTAAGTGGTGCCACCTTGTTAATAACATAATGACTAATTATTTCAAACATATGTTTTAAGAATTGTAACTTTCTTATAAAAAGTACAAAAATTAATTCTAACATGAAAGTGTTAGCATTTTGTTCCTGTGGACTTTCTTAAAAGATTGTTATTTATGAATTTTTATTCATGCTTGATTGCATCAGGAAGTAAATTTTAAGATACTGCTACATTTATTCAACTGAGATTCTTGCGGGACACTATTCGGAGGCTTCTTGGAGAGTTTTTTATTTTTGGCATCCATGTAGGCTAGGCTTATCCTACCTATAGATTGAGCTATTTACGGTAATTATGTACTATTATGCTAGTTTTGGAAAAGTACACATAGTTTGCGTACCATTTATTTCGATTTAGGTTCAGCATATACTTTATTTCTATCATTGATTGTGAATTTTCATATCACTTTAGCATTGGTTATGGTATGGTTTTGATCTTAATGTTACAGTTGAGTATGGTTACTACGAGATCTTATTTGAGTCCGCCATCTAGGTATGATGATTTAGGGTTTAGGTATTGATTACTATTATTTTGGAAGTTATGGTTTCTCTGAGTTTCGATTTTAGTCTGGCATCTAATTATGAGTTCTGTTGTATATCATATATGTGGTCTCTCGTTATTACCTACTATTTTTGATTTAACTTCGACATATGGACTCTTGTTACTATCCAATACTACCGATTTAAGCCCGACATCTGGCCTCTTGTTACTACCCATTGGTGTCGGTTCAATCTCGGTGCACATATGGATGACTAATATGGTTTTGTGGGATAGGGTTCAGTTTCAGATTATTTATGTTTATTTTCATTAATTACTTCTTGTGTGTTCCACTGACTTATGGAGGCACAGTTGGGTTAGTTTGTCTTCTTTAGTGTGCCTGGCGGACTTATGGGGGACCAGTTAGGTTATGTTTGATTTGCCTTTAGTACTATGTAATTTATTTTTTTATCTCTTATACTTATTCCTTTGCCGGATCTTGGGAGGGATTTTTTTGTAAATTTGGTCCTTTCTCTCTCTCCTATTTTGATATATTATATGTGACTCCTTTCTGTTTAACAGTTATCATTACTACTATTATCATTATCTGAAGTTTTTTCTGGTTTCCTCCCGTTAGCGCGATACCTATCATTTAGGGCTATGGCTTAGCTTGCCTGGTGGTGGGATAAGGTAAGCGTCATCATGACTTTAGAAATTGAGTCATGAAAGGTTAGTATCAGAGCCTAGGTTTCACTGGTACTGTCGGTACTGGAGTCGATATTTAGTAGAGTCCTGAAGATCGGTACAAGACATTTGTATCCTATCTTCGGGAGGCTATAGAGTATTCTTAGGAAAAAATTTGATCTTGACCCATTTTTCAGCGTCGGGTCTTAGCTGGTTATTAATCTTTATTGCTTCAATTCTCACACAAATAGCTAGGATACGGGGTAGGGGAGCCAGGGATCAGGACACTCAGCCCGTTTCCAAAGTTCTATCTTGGGGTTGAGATCGACCCAGAGGTTGGGGGCAGGATAGAGCAGCAACCCCAGTTTAAGATCAGGTCAGGGATCCATCATATGATCTCGTAATAGCTCCTGAGACTGAGAGAGCTTTAAATATTTCACCACCACAGCAGCAGGTGGGCTAAGGGGTAACCCAAGCTCCACCCGACTTTATATCTTCTTCGATCCTTTGGGATACATTGGTATAATTATTAGGGTTAGTTGATGGTCCGTCAGCTGAGGGAGCTTAACCAGCAGCACGGGTTAGTGTTGATTTAGGGAAACAGCCTGTGGCAGTGGCGCCTAAGGTAGAGGTTCCGCCAACACCAGTAGTCCCACAACCAGCAATAGCCCAGCCAGTCATGTATTCAAGGAAGTAGAATATATTGTGCTAATATTTGATATTGACTCCATCCAGGTTTGGTGTGACCCTAAGAGAGAATGCTTATTACTATCTAATTGCGAGGAACGATTATGGAATTTGAGATTCGTTGAGTCATGAGGAGTGGACTTTTTTTTATCATATAGACATAGTAGAGAGAAGGTGGTGGAGAGGTTATCTTGATTCCAGTCTAGCTAGATCTCTACCACTGACATGGACTCAGTTCTCCAAGGTCTTTTTGGGGAAGTATATGCCTCGCAGCGTGTGCGAGCATCTTCGGGATGAGTTTTTTTGCTTTTATACTGGGTTTTATGTTTGTGGTTGAGTATAAGGCGTTATTTCATGAGTTATACAAGTGTACCACTATAATTCTTCCTGCGAAGTATGAGAAATTCAATGCTTTATTAGGGCATTAAGATTATTGCTTCATAGGGATACACAGAGTTTGGTGACTTTAGGAAAGTCTTTTTCTGAGATAGCTGAGCATTTTTATTCTATAAAGGATATGGATTGTGAGGCCTAAGGAGGAAGTGATAAGAGACCTTATTACCAGGGTAGTTATAGTGGGAGCCATAGCGGTTCACAATTCACAGGCTGAGGATTTCATGGTAGGTACCCTCTACTGCAACCTTGTCAGCATCAGGGCCAGCCTAGTTGGCCAGTTCAGACATTGTTCTAGATATCATATAGGGGTCACCTCGGTTATAGTGTCTCTAGTGTTTAGAGTAGTAGTCACCCACCGAGGGGTGGTCACTCCAGATCTGTAGGACCTTCTAGATAAAGCAGGTGCCCGGAGCATGTTATGATTGCGGAGTTGTTGGATACTTTGTCTGTGAGTGTCCCTAGGATAGGATGATTGAAACTTCAGTTCTGACTGCACAGTCTATCAGATCAGTGACGTCGCTAGGTAGGGGTGGTGCACAAGGTCATGAGGGGGTCCCCAGGGTTCTAGAGGTGGTCCGCAAGGAGGTAGGATAGGTGGTCTGACAGGTACCCAGTCCAGTAGAGGACAGTGTTATTTGTATGTTGTACCAGGTAGATCAAAGGCTAGGGCTTTGGATACTGTGATAACAGTATAATTTCCATATGTGACCCCGGTTCCATATTTTTCTATGTTTCTACTTATTTTTGCATAGTGGCTAGGTTTATATTCGGAGTCCATAGCTGTGCCATTGCGTATAGCTACCCCTGTGGGTGATTGTTTAGTAGTGAGCACTACAACAAATTTGATTATTTGAGACGAATTATTTTGTCACTTATAAGCCATTTTCGTTGCAAATGATTTAGTGTGACAAAAAAATTTTTGCCAATCAATTCTCTCTAAAAGTGGGTCGCCAAAAGTAGACAAAGACGATTTAGTGCTTCGTCGCTAAAAAAATTAAATTAGCTAAAAAAGATCGTCCCTAAATATGTAACATTTATGACGAATTTGTTTGCTATAAAAATATAATTTTTTTGTAGTTGATGATAAGCTTTTGTCGCTAAAAAGTTATCAATACCGACAAAATTTCATCGTCCCTAATTATTTAGTTCAATTAGTGATGACACCAATTATTGTTAGAGTTATATATATTTCATGGCTGAACAAATATATTTTCGTCACTATTGGCAACTTTTTGTATAGAACAAAAATTTTCGTCCTTAAATGTATGAATTAGTGACAAATTTATTATTATAATAAAGATTAATAATTTTATAGTTAATCTACCATTTGTCACTAAAAATAGTATTTTTTTACCGACAATGTAGAATTATCACTAAATTATTATGATTA
This sequence comes from Capsicum annuum, assembly GCF_002878395.1. NCBI lineage: Eukaryota > Viridiplantae > Streptophyta > Magnoliopsida > Solanales > Solanaceae > Capsicum > Capsicum annuum. The sequence goes on from NC_061116.1 coordinate 121,558,061, forward strand.
CTGACAATTATGATTGTCATAAAATACAAAATTAATTTGTATCAAATAAAAAGAAAGATATTAAGACAAATACATATGTCATTAAATATAGTCAAACTTATGACGAACTAGTTTATTTCGTGACGAAAATATTTGTCTTAAAAAGTCTAATTTAATCATTGCTAAAAGTTATCTTTGCTAATAAAATCTTTTGTCACCAATTACAAGAAATCGCTTAATTATTTCATATTGATATTATTTTTTAAATTAGAATTGAATAAATAAAAAATAACATTATAAAACATGTCAGATTGATAAAATTCACCAACAATCATACAATTAAAAAAACTAAAATTGTACTAAGGTAATATCTCCTCACTGTGCAAAAAAAAGTAAAACTAGTCCAATACAAAGAAAATCTAACTGAAATATAGTACCAAATATTACTCCTATCCTAAACTAAGGCAGATATGTAGAGGTTTCTTCCAAAGTACCAATAACGTGTTGCGCTTGCAATTAGTCTTCATTCAACTCACTTTTACACCTGTGGAAAAGAGAAGAAAATTAAGATTGATGATGATCCTTTCAGGTTTAATAGTTAAAATGACTCTACATGCTACTGCTTCTCCAAGCCACAACTAGAATCCATTAAACATGTAATTATGAAAAGCGAGGTTGCCCAAAAACTAGATAAATACTATCTATTAAACACATCAAACTTCTATAACAACAACAATAACATACTCGGTGCATTCCCACAAAGTGAGGTTTGGAGAGGGTAAGTGTACGCAGTCCATACCACTACCTCAAACGAATTATACAACAACATGCCCAGTGTATTCCCACATAGTGGGGTATGGGGAGGATAACGTGTACGCAATCCATACCACTACCTCGAATGAAGTATAGAGATTGTTTTCGATAAACCTTGAAGTATAGAGAATGAAGTATAACAAAAAAAACATAAAAGCCCACAACAACGGTACAACACACTTCTAGCTAATACAAGTTAGAGAAGTTTCAGTTATTCAATAGTACTTTAATAAGAAAGCAAAACTAAGTAGAACTAATACAATCTATTATAAATATCCCGATGACTCATTAGAAACCCCTAATTGTCTATTTAAACCTGCGAGACAAGATATAATGGCAAGCAAACAGGATAATATAATAACAAACATCGAAATATTCCTATAGACATGTTTTCTAAAGGCTTTCACAACGTGATGCAGTCAACACACATAGAGAATAAAAATTACATCATTTCGACAACTTACCAGCGTACAGCAGTAAAAGAGATAATAAGAATAATAAAGGCCAAGCACTTGTAACAGTGAAATATGCAAGATGTTTTCAGTAAGCCTTGAAGGAAATTATTTTGTTTTTATTTATTTTAGAGAGTAGTAATTGTCATTCAAGAATTGTCCCTCCAGTGAAAAGAAGGGTGGTTTATAAAGTAGTAGGAATACAGTAGCACAAAAGGAAAAAGTATATTATAAAAAAAAATACTTTCGAAAATTAAAGGAAAAATATACTTTTTCCTTTTGTGCTAAAAAGTTACTTTCGAAAATTAAAGGAAAAATATATCAAGAATCAATTAGGAGAAAGCTCGATCCCTTTAATGACGTATTTACCATAAAAATCACATTATCAAGGCAGGCAATAGTTAATATACATTTAATTTGCAGAAAGAAAACTAAAAATGGACTCAATCAATTATTCAATGTTTTACTATAAATAGATGAGTAAAAGAAGACGCGAATTTAAAAGAGAAGAGATAATAATAATAGCAACATGTATCAACGCTAGTATTTACCATATATATTAAAAATTGATTTACAAATCATAAGGCAACTAATCACAAAAATCAAACTAAATCAATTCCACCAATCTACTAAATCAATTTAGTACTGTCATTTAGGAATAGGCATAATCAATATTTTATCATAAATGCAGAATCAAATTTCTGTCAGTATCAATTAAATCAAATGTAATACAAGTATAACATCTTTATAGAACAAACAGAGATAAACACGTAATTAAACGGATTGAATCAACATTCAAAGTCAGATATTACAAACTTTAACAGATTAATTTAGGTAATTTGCACCTAAAGAAAAAAAAGAACATGCAAATTAAACCAAAGAAAATAATTATGCAATTAAAGGATTGAGGAATCAAATAGTATAATAGTCGGGTTCACCAAAAGGGACCTCACCGGTCCCCAATTTTGATGAGAACGTGACCGGTGAGAAGAGGGAGAGGTTGAATCGCAGTTGGGGCTACGTTGCTGGTTCACGACTGTTGGAGGAGGCCACGATGATGGCGGAGCGGTGGAGGACAGGCGGTGGGATACCGCTGCGGTTGTTGGCAGCGTTGATTGGGCCTGGTTCCGCCGTCTGAAGAGGTGGCGGGCTGATATTAATGTCCGTTCGAGGGGAGCTTAGACATTTTACTAACCGAATGATACATCTAGTGGCACTGGCTGGGAGGTGCTAATTTTGGTTGTCCGATGGCGGGATTGATGGTCGGAGCAATTTTCCCTTGGTTTTCCCAATGGCTGACGACGAAGAGGGGAGGGCGACGCAGTGGTTGGTTTGTCCTCCAACCATTGGTGGTTGTTGTCGCTGTTGATACTGCCTCAGACTCACCAGTCATCAATTCTGGCAAGTCATCGATGAGAGTGAGAGTCAGAAGAGAGCGAGAGGGAGGCAGCTGGATTTTTCTCCAACCTATGGTGGCTGGCCGGCGGTGGCATCCATAGTTATGGTATAGAAAAAAGTGAGGCTAGAGAGAAGGTAAAGAAAGAAAAGGTAGAGAGAGAGCCAAGGGAGGCGGATGTTTTTGTGTAATGAGAAATTAGGGTTTGAGTGTTGTTTAAGATGGAAAGAGTGAGTGATATGATCTCAGTCGTTGGATCAAAATTGATCCAAGGCTTAGATTAAAAGGATTATAAAAAAGGAAAATGAATTGAAATGGAGTTAAATGTAACTAAAATTGTAATAAATTGGATAAAATTAGGCTACAATTGTCATAAATTGAATAGAAAAAGGCTAGCATTTAAATGAACTAGGAAATTGAATTGAACTAGGCTACTATTTAACAGATATAATAATAATGAAAAAGATAATAGGGTGTCGAGGTTAAAATAAATTACGCATGTAAAACTAATGTTACGTAAAAATTGTCATATAAGATTATTGTTAATAATATTAATAAGCAATGTATTTGTAAATTGTAAGTGAACATATTTTGTGAATAAAATAATTTAATAAATATTAATAAAATTATATAAAATGTTGTATCTGAATTAATAAATTGTAAAAAAATGACATCAAAAATTAATAAAATAATTTGTACATTTTAAAACATGAATGTGACACGTCAAAAATCTATTTGATGTAAAAAAAATGTGTAAAGAATACTAACATTTAAAAATTAATAATTTTACTAAAATAGCAGCCTAAATGTAGTATCAGGAGGTCAAAATTGGGTGTCAAAAATTATTGGGCCTAAAGGTTCCTTTTCCTGTTTTCAAATAGGGTTTCCGCAAGGGTAGACCAGTAAAGAACAAAGTGAGTGAAGAGAAATCTTTAGTTGGTTCTTAAGAGTCGAGAGTAGAGTCACATAAGCGAACTGATAAGCAAATAGGAAGGCGTCTAATTGTGTCCTACACATTTATCCATACCTAGATGGGAGGTGAAAGTACATGAGTCGGACAATTTCTTTTCAATTAAACAAGTTTGAATGCACAATATTCATACTCGCTAAGCCCATCTTGAAAATTCCATTGACAACTTAAGATCACTCAAGCTAGAAACTTAAGAGCCATATCAATCGATTGATATAATCCACGTGTAAGTGCTGAAACTGGATACTAGTTACCATCCACGAAACCCCAACCCAGGGACTAGCGCACCACAAAGGAAAAAAAATAAAAATAGAAAATAAAATAGGAAGTGTTTTAGGATATATCTAAACTACAACATGTCTCAGCTGTAATTTTCCCACATAAATAGAAATCTATGATAAGGTAATTAGAAATTTTAAAAGGACAAATCAGAATTTCTTTGACTCAACACTTCGGTGGCAACAAGGGAGCGTGAATGGAAATAACCTGTTCAAAGAGCCATTTCTTCTGTTTTCTGCACAGCAGGATGCACTTGTTGCCTGCCAGCAGGAAGATTAATTGGTGCAACAAGAGCAGTTGTAGTAGGCTGAAGGAGTTGTTCCTCCCATTTAGCCCCCTAGCCTATAGATCTGCAGGCAGAAAGGACTCGCAGTGTAGGAGAGAGTTTGTACAAGATTTACGAATGATACACCTGAGGATGAAAATACATTGCAACTATTTTTCGGGTCTGAGCATCTTGGTATCTCCATCACAGCTAGGGGTGTATAGATCAAACCGTCAATTCAAACCGAACCGACGAGCCAAACCAAACTGAGAAAAAAATGACTTATGGTTTGGCGTTAGAAAAAAAAACGACCATTCTTGGTTTGGTTTGGTGTTAACCAAAAAAAGTCAAACCGAACTCGAATCAAACCGACATAATATATATATATATATATATATATATATATAATATTCAAACTTTTTATACATAAAATATTAATTATAATCTACTTTTTAAATACTTTTTCTACTTTTTGTAATAATTTTCAATAATTTGAAAGTAGATGTAGATATATATTTAGATTTGGACCTTTAAGTTGTAATATTTGTCTATTAATTGCTAATTAAATGATAGAAAACCCAATATAAACTTAAAACCTAAACTTTTCACTCTTCATCTCACTTTTTAGTTTCAAGAGAGTTTTCCGCTCCTCATTTTTTCATAATTATGGTTTTTCATTAGCACATGAGTGAAAACATATTTGATCTAGTCTTCGATCACAATATAATTGTAAAAACTAAAGATTATTGAAAAAACACGAAACAAATGAAAAACTCAAAAAAAAATGACTAAAATCTAAATCGAAAAAACTAATTTTTTGTTGGTTTGATTTGGTTTATAGTTTTAATAAACCGACATGATTGATTTTTTATTAATAAAAACCGAACCAACCCGATCTATGTACACCTCCTAATCACAGCCATAGCTACACCAAGGAGAATTTGTTAACTCAAGCAAGTGTGGATAGATCTAGAATCAACAGAAGGAGCTTACTTGGTCATGTCTTTACAACCAGGGGGCTCAAACCCACATTCAACACCAAAAAACAGCTCTAAATCCCAATAGCAGAGATCACAGCTAGGAACAGCAACAAAAACAACAAGCCCAGTGTATTCCCACACAGTGGGGTCTGGGGAGGGTAAAATGTACGCAGTCCATACTGCTACCCCCAAAGAAGTAGAGCGGTTGTTTCCGATAAACCCCCGGCTCAAGATAAATAAAAAAAAGTAATGAAACGTGAAGCAGTATGAGTGGCTTAACAGAAGTAAAGAATCAAAAATAGTAAAATAGAACTCAGAGCAATACAAGATAGGGGAACTAAGAGCCATAAGATATAAGAAATAAGAAAAACGAAATCTAGATTAGGGTACCCGCCTAGTAGTAATCTACACTCACAGACCAAAGCCACCCACCACACCCAGTCTCTCATGACTAGCGGCTCCTACCTATCGACACAGTCCTACGACTACTACCCTGGCTAAACAGGGACTCTCCTAATCACAGCTAGGAACAACAACCAAAAATGAGATACAAATGATGACAAAGAAGACAAAGGTGAAGAGGATACTTACTCTAACAACCGATTTATCAGAAGCATATATGATGAGGATACGAGGAAGAGTATTTATCACCCATACAAAAAACAAGACGAAACTCAGATTGAACTCAACCAAGAATAATATTTCTCAGGTTTTTGAAGAAGTGACGGATAATTTTGGAATTGGATTAGGAAATCCTATCTTTATGGGTTTTGTACTAAGTAGAATAGGGCCAGGTCAGAAGTTTTATTTTGGGCCTTCTGATTTTAAATATTTGGACGATGTCATTTTAAATGGGTTGGTCCATTTATGTAAATACAATATGGTTTAGTATTTAAATTAATAAAAGAGGAAAGGACAAAAATAACACCTAAAACTAAAATAATTCCACAAAACTAGCACCTAAATTTAAAAACCCGGGAAATAGCCACTAAGGAATGGGCGCACGCGAGAAGCTGGGGTATATTTGTCACTGTTCTACGTATTTCTCTCAATTCTACAACACAATTCGACCCTTTCCGTTTTGGGTACTGGGCACACTTTTCATCTTTAATGGCCCATGCTTTCTTGGCTCTTTTTTTCCTTTCTTTTTTAAAGATTCTACTCTTTTTATATCTCACTGTTACTTTTACTTTAGAATTGTCTTTTAGCTGAACTTTAAAAAGCAGTTACAATTATAAATGTCTTTTAATTATATTAATCTAATTATATTAAATACAAATGCATCAAATTATATTAATCTAATTATATTAATTACAAATATGACAAATTAATATTAGATTGAACAAAGTGATGTAATATAGGCCAAGGGTACTGGAATAAATCTTTGTCCGACTTAAACTACATACATGTTTTAGACAATAGACGATGTGTTTCACCTCCATAGTTTGATACAATAAACCAAAAGAGTAACTATATAATACAATTGTTAAGGATATATATTTATATATAATAATGATACAGTTTCTATATATATACATATTCTATATAATAATTATAGCATTTTTATACACATTTTATATAATTTTTAACTACAATTATTATTTAGATACATATTTTATACGACTCTATATAGTTTCTACATACATTCTAAAAATGTATCAATCTAGTATAGGAGAGTATCAATTGAGTATATGGACACTGCAAGTGTATCAATGTAGTACAAAAGTTATTAATGTGGTATAAAAGAGTACTAATTGGGTATAGGGACTGCATGAGTTTACATAGAATTTCCTTTCTCTTTCTTAAAAAGTGTATCAATATAGTATAAAAGTGTACCAATGCGGTATAAAAGTGTATCAATTGAGTATAGAGACTGCATGTGCCCAATTGGGCCAAATGGCTAAAATGGGGAATTAAATTGGGCCGACTGGCTAAGGTTGTCCATCTTTTCAATTATGGGCCATTTTTTTAAATGGTCAACCCATGTCCTTTTCCCTTAATAAAATCCCTATTAAATTGGAAAAAAAAAAAACTTAAGAAGGCATACCTGGTAAACAAAGGTTGAGAGCATTTTGACAATTCGGATAATTGATTTAAGAGTCTTGGTTGTGCATCAGGGATGAAGAATTCAACTGCAGTCCTATCAAGAATTTCATTTTTCACACAATATTGGGTCATTTCTTGGAGTATCGTATACAAGAGTTTCAGTCTTTTTGCTTGGTCCTCTTTGAATATGCAGAAAAAAAACATAAATAATTATGTGAAATTTTACCAAATTTTCAATAGGTACTGAAATTTGAGAAGGGTGACTTTGAGAAACAGTAAAGTAGACTGCAAAGATTAAATTGAAATTCTTCTAGATTTATTTGGTATATCAAGGTTGGAAAGTGCTTACATGTATCTAAATCGAGCTTCAACACCAATTTGGTAGAGAAAGAAGGTTGAATTAACATGAAGAAGATGAACTGCGTGCTTCTAGATTTATCTTCAACATTTACTTTTCTTTTTCTGATTTTTGATGTTTCTTTTTCTTTTTGTCTTTATGTTGACATTTTCTATTTTGTTGTTTTTTATTGCTTAGTATTTATATTTTTTTAATGTATTTTATGGTTCACATCTAAAAACAATATATATATATATATATATATACATGTATATAGGTATGTATGTATGTATATATATATATATATATATTTATATATATATATATATTTAGATGTAAACCAAAAAGTATATACAAGAAAAAAGTGAATATTTATTTTTGCAGCAAATGGTTACACCAATTTAATAAACATATTACAGTGCATTCACAAATAAATTATCACAAAATTATAATTAATTAAGATATACAAATTTTTATTTAATTATAATGAAATATGATTAGCTATAAATAAATATTTTTAAAAAGAAATTATAGGTAAATTAAAGGGTCCTTTGGTAAGGTTTATACTAATTATATAAAATATGGTGTATTACTAATGCTTGAATACTTATGTTTGCATATTATTTAGGCAATTTTTTTTTTGGTGTAAAAAATAATTGCATAATTCCTAAAAAATATATTTTTACTATTTTGACATTGCCACTCATAATCTCTTTTTAAAAAATAATAAATTAAAAAACTCTTAATTTGAAAATATTATTTGGGCGATTTTATTTTAATGTTGGATATTCTCGACATTAAATATTATAAATTTTTATATGTGTAAAAAGTAAGGACAGAGAAAGTAACGTATATAATACAGAAGCTATTTTAAAAGTACTATAAATTATAATAATTAATAATTAAATTTTTAAAAAACATATAAAAAATTTGATTAACGTCAAATTACATTTGTGTCACATAATTGAGACTAAATATTACTCCCTCCGTCCATATTTACTTGTCCATTTTATTAAAAATAGATGTACAATAATACTGTTCAATTTGAAAAATCAATGGATAATTTTTCATTTCTGTAGATTTTACCATTGATATTAAATACTATTCATTATCCAATAATTTTTTAAAAATATTAAATTTATTATATTCAAAAGATAACATAGTAACATTATCCCTATCATTTACTAGTTTTAAACATATGTGTCAAAGTTAATAGTGAACAACTATTGATCGACCGAGGGATTAACATATATTGAGCCCATACTAGCGCGGGCGCTCCGATATGTAGTCTTATAAATATAAATGAAAATGAGCACACATTTAATATATATTTTTTCTACTATCTTTAACATGTGGGCCATTTCAAATAAAATAAATCATATATGATTGGTCTTGAGGGAATATTACTCAAGCTTGTGTATGTTTTCAAGACACAATATAAACATCATTGAATAGGGATGCATAGTAAAATAATTGTGTTATTAATTCTTCTTCTCAATAGATGTGTCAAGAAAAAATGTGGCAGGTAAAAGCGAACGAGTACTTACTGCATTTTAAATTACGGTATTAGTAAGGGATAGAAGAAGGCATCTCTTATTGTAAATAGATTCCAAATAGACCTCGACTTTTATCTAGTGTCAAAAATTAACCTTTAAAATGAATAAAATTCTTATAAGCACTTTTGTTTAAAAGAAGTTGCCTAAGGAAGCTTGTAATACAACAACAAGACACATAAAATATCTCTAAAAAATAAAATAAAAAATAAACATGATAACATATCATGAAACACATAACCGAAAGATGATCTTATAATTATACCTATGAATTACTTCGTATTCAATAATTACACTATTCAACTATCAAATCAAAGTCGTAATTATTTTTTATGATAAAATTTTATTGTGATTAATTGCAGGTTAAACATGATGATAATATCATCGTTGCTAATTGTTTGAATTATTAGTTACAAAAACTATTGTCACAATTAAATATAAAATTTTGTGGCTAAAACTTACACTATGATAGCTTCAAACTTTAATTAATTAGTTGATCATATTCAACGTCAGTCTACTTAAAATGTTTCTCACATGTATAAAATTAACATACTAACTTTATACCTTCTAAAAAATTCATTCAATAAGTTCACTTTAACCTTCACACAATTAGATCAAGTCTTGTTTTTTATAGATATATCAATATACGATTAATTTTCTATAATCATAAACAAAAATAGCCAAAGATCAATTTCTATTTAGCTATGACATTTTTTCGTAGAAAAAAAATAACTAAATTATTCAGCTACAAATTTCAAATCATCACTACTTAGCGATGACATATTCTGTGACAAAATTATGTTGTTACTGAATCATAGATTAATTAGAGACAATAAAATGAGTGTCACTAATTGTTTATAGTATTAGTGATAAAAATTGAGGTCACAATTAAGTATCAAATTTTGTAGCTAAAACTTACAATATTTAACTACGAACTCTAATTTGTCGCTACTGCGATAACTTATTTTTTATGATGAATTTTTTTTGTATCTAAAATTATAACTAATTCAAGACAAAAAATAGTTTGTCATGAATTGAATCCATTATTAGAGACAATAAAATGAGCGTCACTAATTGTTTATAGTATTAGTGACAAATATTGAGGTCACAATTAAATATCAAATTTTGTAGTCAAAACTTACAATATTTAACTATAAACTCTAATTTGTCGCTATTGCGATAACTTATTTTTTATGACAATTTTTTTTTTGTATCTAAAATTATAATTAATTTAAGATAAAAAATAGTTTGTCACAAATTGAATCCATTATTGGTGATAAAAAGGGGTGTCACTGAAAACTTAAAATTCGTCACTAATGATACTCAATAAAATGGCGCCAAAATATTTTTTGGTGGGAAAATTTAGAGAACAAAACTTTTCTACAAAATTTTACGTTTGGTCACTAAAAGTATGTGCTTCATATATTTAGATACGAAATATAATTTTCATCATAAAAGGTGAACAATTAGTGACGAATTTCATCTTGTAGCTATATATCAATTTTGTTGTAGTGGGATATATAGATCTTGTTTGGCAACTATTCAGGAGTTTGATACTCAGATTGATCTCATTGTCCTAGATATGGTAGGTTTTGATGTAATTTTAAGAATGGATTGGTTATCCCCTTACCATGCCATCTTAGATTATTTTGCTAAATTCGTTACCTTAGCGTTGCTTGGTGTACCGCCAGTTGTGTAGAAGGGTTTTGTTAGCCGTGCGCCAATGAGGATTATTTATTACATTCGGGATGAGAGACTGATATTGAGGGGTTGTGAGTCATTTCTTACTTATGTTTGGGATGTTAGTATTGAGAGTCCATCATTTGACTCTGTCCTTATTGTTCGGGAGTTTCCTAATGTGTTTTTGATCAACCTACCTGGCCTTCCTACCAAGCATGATATAGAGTTTATTATTGACCTCAAGCCAGGCCCCCCGACCTATTTCTATGGTTTATTATCGTATGGCTTCTGCTAAGCTAAAAGAGATTAATAGTTAGCTTCAGGATCTTTTGGGTAAGGGTTCTATCAGATCAAGTGTATCTCCTTGGGATACTCTAGTTCTATTTATGAAGAAGAAAGATAGATCTATGCATATGTGCATCAATTACAAACAGTTCAATAAGGACACAATGAATAATAAGTATCCTATGCCTCGTATTGATAACTTATTTGACCAACTTCAGGGTACAACAATGTTTTCTAAGATAGATTTGAGGTCTGGTTATCATCAGTTGAGAGTTAGGGCTGCGGACTTCCCAAAGACAGCCTTCAGGACTCATTACAATCATTACGAGTTCCTGGTGATGTCTTTTGGGCTGACTAATGCCCCAGCATCATTTATGGATCTGATGAACCGCCTGTTCAGCCCGTATTTGGACTTCTTTGAGATATTATTAATTGATGAAATTCTAGTATATTTGAGGAGTGGGGAGGAGCAAGAGCAGTATTTGAGGACTGTTCTCCACACTTTGAGAGATCATTGGCTTTATGACAAGTTCTTAAAGTGTGAGTTCTGGCTTGAGTCTATAGCTTTTTAGGAGCATGTAGTATCCAAGAACGGTATTACAGTGGACCTGATAAAGATTAAGCCTATTCATAGTTAGGCTACGCCTACATCACCTTTTGAGGTTTGCAGTTTTATCAAGTTAGCAAGTTACTATAGGAGGTTCATTGAAGTTTTTTCTTCTTTTATAAACCCTATGACTAGATTGACCTGGAAAGAAGTTCAGTGGTTTGGGAGATGTGAGGTGAGCTTTCTGAAGCTCAAGGATTTGCTTACGTCAGTTTCTGTTCTAACTCTTTTGGTTGAAGGCATGGGTTTTACTATTTGTTGCAATGTATTTAGTGTTGGTTTAGGGTTTGTTCTAATGCAGCGAGGTTGTGTTATTGCATATGCCTCAAGAAAGCTCATGTAACTACCCCGCTCATGACTTAGAGTTGGCAGCGATAGTGTTTGGGCTTAGGATTTAGAGGCATTATTTGTATAGGCTATGAGATATTAAATGAACACCATCGTCTTCAGTATATTATGACTCGAAAGGATCTTAATTTGAGGAGTGTAGATTGATTGAGTTATTAAAGGACTATAATATCTCCATTCTCTACCATCCGGGCAAGGGGAATGTGGTAGCGGATGCCTTGAGTTGGAAGTCAGTGAGTATAGGTAGCTTAGCCTTTATCTCAGTTTCTCAGTGGCCATTGGCTTTGGACATCCAGTCCTTAACTAACTTGATGGTTTGTCGGGATATATCTGACCCTTAGAGGATTATTATTAGTATTGAGGCCAGATCTACTTTGTTGGAGCAGATTTAGGGTCGTTAGTTTGAGGATAACATGCTTCATAGCATTTGACGGTAGGTGTTGAGAGGTGAGTCTAGGAGAGATACTATAAATTCTAAGGGTGTCCAGAGGTTTGATGGTCGTATTTGTGTTCCAAAGATTGGAGACTTGATTCAGTTGATTGTTTGCAAGGCTTATAGATCCAGATACTCAATTAACCCTGGGACAGCTAAGAAGTATAGAGATTAAAGGAAATATTACTTGTGGAGTGGTATACAGAGAGATATAGTAGGGTTTGTGGCTTAATGCCTTTATTTTCAGCAGGTAAAAGACGAGCACCAGAGGCCTGGTGAATTACTTCAGCAGCTACCCATTCTCGAGTGAAAGTGGGAGCAAGTTAATATAAATTTCGTAGGTGGATTGCCTTGTACTTCCCGTGGTTTTGATAGCATTTAGGTCATCGTGGATCGTTTGACCAAGTTTGCATATTTTATCGTTGTTCAAGTTTTCTACAGTGCTGAGAGGTTAGCTTGTGTTTATATTCAGGGAGTAGTTCGCTTACATGGGGTGTATGTGTCTATTATTTCAGATTGAGGCTCTCAGTTAACTTGTAGCTTCTGGAGGACATTTTAGGAAGAGTTGGGCACCCAGGTTGATCTTAGGACCATATTTCACCCTCAGACTGATGGTCAGTCGGAACGGACTATCCAAGTTTAGGAAGACATGCACCATGCTTGTGTATTGGATTTTAGGGGGTCAGTGGGACCAATTTCTACCTTTGGCAGAGTTTACATATCATAACAACTTTCATTCGAGTATTCAGATAGCACCATTAAGGCATTGTATGATAGATGATGTCGATCTTCTATTGGCTGGTTTAAGAATTTGGAGGCTGGGTCTTATGGCATAAATTTGCTTCACGAGTCATTAGACCGAGTTCAGGTACAGGCTTCAAGCAGCTCAGAGTAGACAGAGGAGTTATACTGATAGCAGACGTCGTTTATTGAGATTCAAAGTTGGTGATAAGGTCTTCTTATGAGTATCTCCTATTAAGGGCGTAATAAGATTCGAGAAAAGGGGCAAGTTTAGCCCCAGATACATTAGACCCTTTGAGATCCTGCAGATAGTTGGGAGATAGCTTATATGCTGGCATTTTCTCTTACCTTTTTATCCATTCATCCGATGTTTCATGTATCTATGTTGCGGCACTATATTCTAGATGAGTCGCACGTGCTTCGGTGGGACTCGGTTTAGATGGATAAGAGGTTGGCATTTATAGAGGAACCAGTGGCTATTTTGGCCAGAGATGTCATATGGTTGCACTCTAGAAACATTCCAGTTGTTAAGGTTTAGTGGCGTCACCGTCCAGTTGAGGAAGCTACTTGAGATATCGAGCATGATATGCGTGCCCAGTATCCCTACCTGTTTGAGCCTTCAGGTATTTCCTTATCCTTTACTTTTACGGATGAAAGTCCTTTTAGTAGTAAATGTTGTAATGACCCAGATGGTCATTTTTCTTATTTTCACACACTTTCGGGGTCTAGAACTTTTCTATAACTGCCCCAAGTTATTTATGACTTGCTGGGACTGATAGTCTAGTTTTCGGGCTGTTCGTTTGAGAATTTTAGTAATACCAAATATATTGTGGAATACTTAATTTAACTTAGCATTTGGTAGAAATATAATTTATTAACCTTCTAAAATATTTTCGGTATTGATAAAATTCTTTAAGTTATGTTATATTAATATTACTTTATAATAGCTTTTATAGTCTATTGATATTTTAAGCGGGGATAGTAAATCTAAATTTGTTAAAATATTATTATTATTATTATTATTATATAAAATAAAGGTTTTATTAAAAATAATTTTTCTTTAATTATGATATATTCAAAATATTATATTTATTTTTTGCCTAATTATGTTTTCCCTCTCATCCCCATTCTTTTTGTGTATCCCCTCATCACGTTCTTCTTTTTGTTAAAATTCCCCTGTTATCTTTTCTATTCCCTTAGTTTGATCTTTTAGGTTTCCATTGTAATTCCTAGGTTGAGCTTTCTATCAAAGAAATTATTACTAGGTTGTTGAAGTATTGAAGCGATTCCCTCTCTTTTCTCTAACGGCTCTCTCACTCTCTCCCTACCCTCTCTCTCTCTCTCGCCTCGCCCCGGTCCACGGCCTTCGGCACCATCGCCGACCGTCGGCGCCGACCCGACTCGACCTCCGGCCCCGACCACCGATCCCCGGCGTCGACCGCCGTCGTCGGCCGAACGACTTTCTCTCTCTCCCTACCCTCTCTCTCTCTCGCCTCGGTCCCCGACCCCATCGCCGGCGCCGACCCGATCCGACCTCCGACCCCGAGCGCTGGTCAATGGCGCCGACCCCCGTCACCGACCGCCGGTTCCCCCCCTCTCCCCCGCTGGTCACCCCCCACCCTTCTCTGTCCATACCCCCCACCCCCACCCCCACCCCCACCCTCCCTCCTCCGGCGTAGGTACAACAGCCCAACAGCCGAAGCTCGGTCTTCAGCCGCAACTCCGTCTGCACCCGCCGCTCGGTTGCCAGCAGCCGCAGATCCATCTCAGCAGCGAAATCCCCCGGCAACAGGTCGACGCGGGGCTTGGTTGCCGGCTCGGTCTACAAGCGAAACTCGGTGACTTCTAACCTTTGTTATTTCATTCTTCATTCTGCATTCTTTCATGCTTCGTATTATACTAGTAATTGAGTATAGTTTGGTTGCTGGAGTAGTTCTTTGAATTTGTGTGAGCCTTGTATTACTTGTTACTTGCTATTACTTATTACTTGCTGCTGCTTTGCTATTACCATCATTTATGTCTTTATATCTTTATATTATCTTTATATTCTCGTATACTTTCGTGTAGCTGTGGCTGTGGGCGGTAATGGGTGGATAGGGTCATGTCCGAGGGGGTTGGGGCGTGGGGCCGTGGTGGGGCGGGGGATGAGGAAAGGGCGGGAGTGGGAGGAAGACCAAGGTTTGGCCGCGGGAGGGGTAGTGGAGGGAGTGCGGGTAGTGACGGTAGGCTGAGGGTTGGGTCGTGGAATATAGGGACCCTTCAGGGTAAGTCCATAGAGCTTGTGAAGACCCTTAGGAAGAGGAGGATCAACATTGCATGTGTTCAGGAGACCAAGTGGGTAGGGTCTAAGGCTAGGGATGTGGATAGTTACAAGCTGTGGTACTCTGGGAGCGAGAGACGTAGGAATGGAGTTGGCATCTTAGTAGATGAAGAGCTTAGAGGTCAGGTAGTAGAGGTGAAGAGGATCAACGATAGGTTGATGACTATTAAGTTGGTCATTCGGGGCTTTACCCTGAACGTGTGTAGTGCCTATGCGCCGCGAGTGGGATCGAAGGGGGAGGAGAAGATGCGGTTTTGGGAGGCTTTGGAGGAGGTGGTGAGAGGCGTGCCTAGCTCGGAGAAGATTGTTGTAGCAGGAGATTTCAACGGGCACATCGGGGCGCTACCGGGAGGCTTTGGTGATGTGCATGGTGGTTTTGGTTTTGGGGAGAGAAATGAATAGGGGGCTACCCTATTAGAGTTTGCAAGGTCCTTTGGGCTGGTGGTGGTGAACTCGAGCTTTCCGAAGAAGGACGAGCACCTGATCACCTTTCGAAGCGCGATAGCCAGGACCCAGATTGACTTTTTGTAGCTTAGGAAAGGGGATAGGGCGTGGTGTAAGGACTGTAAGGTCATCCCGAGTGAGAATCTTTCGACCCAGCATAGGCTCTTGGTTATGGATTTGGGTATAAAGAAGAATAGAAAGAGGAGGAGTAGGGAGTGTAGACCTAGAATTAAGTGGGGCGGCCTGACGCCAGTGAATGCGTGGGAGATAGGGGAGAAGTTGGCGGGAATGGGGGTGTGGGAGTGTAGGGGAGACGTGGATAGTATGTGGGATAGGGCGGCTAGGTGCATCAGGGAGAATGCAAGTGAGGTGTTGGGGGTTTCTAGGGGCCGGGCCGGGCACCATCAGGGGGATTGGTGGTGGAATGAAGAGGTGGAGAAGAAAGTGGGGACCAAGAAAGGGGCGTATGCCAAGTTGGTGGAGAGTAAGGACGAAGAGGAGAAGCGGGTAAACAGGAAAGAGTACAAGCTAGCGAGGAAGGAGGCTAAGTCAGCAGTCACGGCAGCTAAGACGGCCGCCTTTGAGAGCTTGTATGCAGGGTTACAGGGGAAGGGAGGGGAGAAAAAGTTGTTTAGACTCGCTAAGGCTAGGGAGAGGAAGGGTCGTGACCTCGATCAGGTGAGGTGCATTAAGGGGGAGGACGGTAGAGTGTTGGTGGAGGACGGCCACATTAAGAATAGATGGCAGTCGTACTTTCATAGGCTCTTGAATGACGAAGGGGATAGAGCTATTGTGTTAGGGGAACTGGAGCACTCTGAGGAGTGTCAGTATTTTAGCTATTGTAGACGTTTTAAGGTAGAAGAGGTTAGACAGTCTGTTCGCAGAATGCGAGGGGGTAGGGCAACGGGGCCGGATGAGATACCGGTGGAGTTTTGGAAGTTTGTTGGAGAGGCTGGTGTTAGGTGGTTGACTGGATTATTTAATGAAATCTTCAAGACGGCAAAGATGCCCGAGGGTTGGAGGTGGAGCACCATGATACCTCTCTATAAGAATAAGGGGGACATCCAGAGTTGCAATAACTATAGGGGGATTAAGTTATTGAGCCACTCTATGAAGATCTGGGAGAGAGTGGTCGAGGTGAGGCTGAGACGGATAGTGTCTATTTCAGAAAACCAGTTTGGATTTATGCCTGGCCGCTCGACGACGGAGGCAATTCACCTGGTATGGAGGTTGGTGGAACAGTATAGGGAGAGGAAGAAGGACCTGCATATGGTGTTTATCGACCTGGAGAAGGCCTACGAGAAAGTCCCCAAGGAGGTGCTTTGGAGATGCTTGGAGGTGAGTGGAGTACCGCTGGCATATATCAGAGCAATCAAGGATATGTATGATGGAGTGAAAACTAAGGTGAGGACGGCGGGAGGAGACTCAGAGCATTTCACTGTCCGGACAGGGTTGCATCAGGGATCTACTCTTAGTCCCTTTTTGTTTGCATTGGTGATGGATGTGTTGACGCGGCGTATTCAAGGGGAGGTGCCGTGGTGTATGCTTTTTGCAGATGATGTAGTTCTGATAGATGAGACTCGACGGGGTGTGAGTGACAAATTAGAGGTGTGGAGGCAAACCCTTGAGTCTAAAGGGTTCAGGGTGAGCAGAAGCAAGACAGAGTATGTGGAATGCAAGTTTAATGACGTGAGGCGAGAGAATGAGGTAGTAGTGAAGCTGGAATCACAGGAGGTAGGTAAGAGGGAGAGTTTCAAGTATCTCGGGTCCGTGATCCAGAGTAACGGTGAGATTGACGAGGACGTTTTGCACCGTATTGGGGCGGGATGGATGAAGTGAAAGCTCGCGTCGGGGGTGCTGTGTGATAAGAAGGTGCCGCCCAAGCTTAAAGGCAAATTCTACAGGGCGGTAGCCCGTCCGGCCATGTTGTATGGAGTGGAGTGTTGGCCAGTTAAGAACTCGCACATCCAAAAGATGAGGGTGGCAGAAATGCGGATGTTGCGCTGGATGTGTGGGCTGACTAGAGGGGATAGAGTTCGGAATGAGACCATCCGGGAGAAGGTTGGTGTGACTCCAGTGGAGTGCAAGATGCGGGAAGCCCGATTGAGGTGGTTCGGACACGTGAAGAGGAGGGGCATGGATGCCCCGGTCCGTAGGTGTGAGAGGCTAGCGTTGGATGGTTTTAGGCGGGGTAGGGGTAGGCCGAAGAAGTACTGGGGTGAGGTGATTAGGCGGGACATGGAGCAGTTACAGCTCACCGAGGACATGACCCTAGATAGGAAGGTCTGGAGGACGCGAATTAGGGCAGAGGACTAGGGCCAGTTTGAGTCGCTAGTGTAGGGAATTACTTGGTGGGTTTTTTTTTCTTTTTAGGAGTCCGTGTTCCATGTTTTATTATAAATCTGTGTGCTTCCCTCTGTTTTATATTACTTATGGGTGTCGTATTTATGTTATGTAATCTTGTGCTGTGCTTTACTATGTGTTTGTGTGGTATCTCGTGTCTTGAGCCGGGGGTCTATCGGAAACAGCCTTTCTACTTCTTCAGAGGTAGAGGTATGGACTGCGTACATCTTACCCCCCCCCCCAGACCCCACTAGATGGGAATACACTGGGTTTGTTGTTGTTGTATTTTACTACAAACTTATGCAATACCCGATTGCGGATATAAAGAGAGCAGGGGTGGTGTTGTCGTACCCCTACACGTGGAACATAGGCAAAAGGAAACCAAAGTTAAGTGGTGTCACCATGTTAATAACATAGTGACTAATCATTTCAAACATATGTTTTAAGAATTATAACCTTTTTTATAAAGAAAGTGCAAAAATCCATTCTAACATGAAAGTGTTAACATTCTCTTCCAGTGATCTTTCTTAAAAGATTGTTATTAATGAGTTTGCATTCATGCTTATTGCATCACGAAGTAAATTTCAAGATACTACTATATTTATTCAACTTTGGTTCTAACGGGACACTATTTTAAGTTTTCTTAGAGAGAATTTTAACTCTGGCGTTCAGGGAGGTTAGGATTACCCTACATTTAAATTGAGCTTATTTACGGTTATTGTGTACTATTATGTTAGTTTTGGACAAGTACTCGTAGTTTGCATACTATTTGATATATATATATATATATATATATATATACTATTTTAAGTTTTCTTAGAGAGAATTTTAACTATGGCGTTCAGGGAGGTTAGGATTACCCTACATTTAAATTGAGCTTATTTACGGTTATTGTGTACTATTATGTTAATTTTGGACAAGTACTTGCATACTATTTGATATATATATATATATATATATATATATATATATATATATATATAAAACATGCCTTGTTTATCCGTTATGACCCCTGTTTTAGTAAATTTTGGTGCCTTATCTTTTAGTATGACATAGCATCTATCACTTTAAGATGTGGAATTAAGTTGTGAAACCTTGAATTTATCCCTTTTTATTAAGATATGCAAATTGTTAATTAAATGTATTTTAGTTTTGATTTAGGTTCAGCATATACTTTATTTTTGTCATTGATTGTGAATTTTCGTATCACTTTAGCATTGGTTATGGTATGGTTGGGGTTTTAATATTACAGTTAAGTATGGTTACTATGAGTTCCGGTTCGAGTCCACCATTTAGGTATGATGATTTGGGAGTTCTAGTACTGATTAGTATTGTTCTAAAAGTTGTGGTTCCTTTAAGTTCCAATTCAAATCCGACATCTAATTATGAGTTTTGTTGTATATCATATATGTGGCCTCTCGTTATTACCCACTATTTTTGGTTTGATTTTGGCATATGTCCTCTTGTTATTATCCACCACTACCGATTCAAGCCCGGCGTCTGGCCTCTTGTTACTACCCATTGGTGTCAGTTCAAGCTCGATGCACATCTAGATGGCTAATATGATTTCGTGGAATGGGGTTCAGTTTCGTATTATTTATGTTTATTTTCATTAATTATTTCTTGTGTGTTCCACCGACTTATGGGGGTATAGTTGGGTTAACTGTCTTCTTTGATGTGCCTAGCGGACTTATGGGGGCCCAATTAAGTTATGTTTGATTTGACTTTGTTACTGTGTTATTTATTTTTGTATCTCTTATATTTATTTCTTTATCGCATTTGTGTAGCTTGTTAGTTGTTTTACCTTTTTATCCTTGTTTACTGTTGACTTAGATTACACCCTCGCATTTTAGTTATACTTTTCTTGTATTGAGCTTAGTCGATCGATGATGCCTACTGAGTACCTGTTGCTTTGGTACTCATACTAAACTTCTGCATCTTTTTTCCAATGCAGATCCGAGTACTAGCAGTTGACGTTGACATGGTCCATACCTTTCAATACTGATTTAAAGCAGGTTGAGCTTCCTATCGTTCAAGGCTGATCCTCTTCTATCTATTTTAGTTTATTCTTTTGAACTCAATACTGCTTGTATATATGTTGTTTATATTTTGGATTCTTTCTAGTACTATGGGTATCTTTTAGTAGTGACTCTAGTATCAATCTTACCAGGTCTTGGGAGGAATTCGTTTGTATATTTGATTCTTTTTCTCTCTTATTTTGATATAATATATATGACTTCTTTCTGTTTATCACTTATCATTACTACTGTTATCATTATTTGTAGTCTTTTTCTGGTTTTTGCACATTAGCCTGTTACCTATCATTTCGGACTATGGCTTGGCTTATGATACAAACACAATGAGCATCAAGAGCACAAGGCATTGTCTAAGGGTTAAGGCTTCGGAATTGGCAAGCAATTGAAGACTTTTGAAGTATTTTAAAGCCTTGGTCAAGAGAAGGAAGGAGGGAAACTTATACACTTCATAGGCGTCTCAAGTGAAGGACAATGAAGACATTTTACACTCCAAATATACACTCCATTGGCACCCATTTCTAAGCCCTCATTAAGGGCATTTTTGTCATTTGGCATGTAATAGTATAAATAGATCATTTTACTTCTCTTCTCATTAGACTTTGATGAAATTATTGAGAGATACTCTTTAGCTGTAGTTTTCTTCCTCTCTTAGAGAGAGAATCTGAAATTAGGGTTTATACTAAGTGATGGATTTCACTTGTGTTGACAAATTGGTAAGAAAGGTTTGTGCTTGGGAAAGGTGACTCCCTTTGTGTCTACCTAAGGGAGTGGTTTGAACTTTCATTTGTGAGGTGTGATCGAAGATTTAATACATCTCTTTTTGTTAATCATCTAGCGGAAGTAAGGGTCACTCTACTATCTTTACATTTATGCAATCTTTTTCTTCATCTCCTCTCTAAGTGTTGTTTTCTCTTTGTGTGCTTGCTGATTTTTGCATATCTAGTGTCAATTTAGTGTTTTAGCCTTTCTTTAGGCTATCATCTTACCTACTGATAGGATAAGGTAAGCGCCATCATAACTTGAGAAATTGGGTCTTGACAAGTTTGTGAGGTTGAAATTTAAGAGTGTGTCGTAAAAATGGCAAAAACTGAGAAGCTATTTGGAGTTACTACCTCGCCCACCCGCTATAGTGCATGGCAGAAAACTACGCAGTCCTACTATAGCGGAAATCATCCCCCTATCACAAAAGTTAGTTTGGATCAGCTCTGCTATAGCAGGCAGATCTCGCTATAGCGATACAAATATAGAGAGAATCTGGCTGCTATAGTGGTCTCAATGTAGTAATAGCAATTTTTAGACTTAAATATTATTTTTCAATCAAAAATATCTAGAGGTTATTCAGTGGCAATTATGGGCGATTTTTCTTAGTTCTTCTTGACTTCAACCTTTGAGATAAGTTATTCCACCAATCTAACCTATATTTAATCTCTAAACTCTTAGAATCTTCTT
This sequence comes from Capsicum annuum, assembly GCF_002878395.1. NCBI lineage: Eukaryota > Viridiplantae > Streptophyta > Magnoliopsida > Solanales > Solanaceae > Capsicum > Capsicum annuum. The sequence goes on from NC_061116.1 coordinate 121,579,817, forward strand.
AGGTTGATTATGGTAGGGATGATGGGTTTTACCCTAGGCCGGGGAAAGTGATATAATCTGCTTAATGTGAGATTTGAATTGTTTGTTAATGATTTAGAAGTGGTAAAATAGGTATTCTAAACTAGATTTTAGCCTCTTAATCATAATGTTTGGAGAATTGGGTGGAATAAAGTGTAGGAAAATCATAGAGTAGTGGAATTATCCATGAACTTGACAAAGTCATGAATTTAGGTTATAATACTTAAAATTAGTAAAACAATGGTTAAATTATGTTTTATGTTTTATTTCAAATCAAGATCAAGCCGAAGCTATGAGAAAGGACAAAACTTAAGTCATTTAGAGCATTGAAAGGCTTGGATCGAGGTAGGTGGTGGTTTAATTATAGTTAAAACTCAAGTTGATTGTATGTGTGTATGTTAGTTGACTATTTATTTATTTAATTGCAGTGCATGCTAATGAATGCAGAACTAATTAAGTATTGAATATAAATTTGAAAATTGATAACCTATATTGAGATTGATAAAAAGAACCTTGTTTGATGTGCAAGGTGATTGATTTACTCACTATGTGATTATATTTGTTTTATGGAACTGTTTATTATTGTGAGATGAACCAATAAAGATTGATCATGATGGAATTGAAGAACTTCAGGGAGGATAAGAGTGGGGACATTGGCATAAGGGTGGTATAACACTTGATTTAGGATAAGAGTGATAGATACTGGTTGTCTAGATACATGACGTGAGCCCATCCTAGCAAGTCATGGATAATGGGCATTTATAAGATTCATAACACATGTATACACAATAATTTGGAAGGTTTGATGGTTCCTTAAGTGAATCAACTTATATTGTATTGATTATTATATTTGGATCCTTGTGTTGTTTGGTTGTTTGATATTACTTGAAATGAGTTAATACTTTCTGATGAATAATAATGAGGTATTTTTACGAGGAAATAGTAAATTGAATTGTTCTTATGAGATCTTTTGTATTTTGCTTGAATTGAGCATTATTTGCTAAAAGGTGATTGATTATTCACTTGACTTGATTGATTAAAGGACAATAGCGGTTGAAAGATCGATTGTATGCATAATGGCTAATAAAATATGTTCTGCTACTTATTTACAAACTGTTAGTTTAGTGTCCACATTGGTTAAATTAATTTGATCTATGATCCTACCAGTACATTTGTAGTGATACTATCATTTGCTCTTCTTTTTGTTGAGTGTTGAGTATATTTCAATAACTTCAACGAGACCTCATCTGTAGACCGTAGCGTGATTTTAGAGCAAGTGTGAGCAATCATTATCGGAATAGTCATAGATCTATCTTGTTTACATCTTGTCAATTATTTTCGGACAAAGACAATTTTTATTTTATTATTAATTTTTTGAGTTGTACCCATGAATTTTTTAGTTAGGCGTTCTTGCACGATGATGTTCATTTTTGGGGGGCACTAATTTTGATATTATTCAACATTAATTTAAAACTTTTAGAGATATTGTTATTGAATGAATTGGTTTTATTACAGTAAAAAAGGTTTAAGTGTTTTGGATATTGATCACTTCGAATTAGATGATTTTTCCACCGGAAGGTTCCTGTGGGTGTCACTCACGATGGATTTAAGTGGTGACATTGTTTTTACGTTTCATTAGAAATGATTTCTAAACCTAAGTTTCAAGAACTTGAAATAAAGATGACATTTTGGGTAAAATTACAGGATAATAATTGTAATACCCGTACTTTTCCTAGCTTGAAATTTTTTCTCCAAGAATGTTAGAAGCTTTCTTTGAAAGATGAATCCACTTTTGTACACGTGGTATTTTCAATATTTTCACTTTTCATCATGTGGGAATCAAATAAGCTTTCCATTAATACAAAATTTGCCCAAATCCGACACCCGAGTGAAGAGTTAGAGCCTTTTTAGTGAGACAGTGTATCACCTGAGCCTTCAGCGCGTCGCGGAGATAGCTCAAATGGAAATTGTCAATTTCCAGTGTTGCTCCGCGATAGTGGCACGTCGCGCCAAACTTCCAGGTTATAAACAAGGTGGCAACGGATAGCTCCGCGTCATGCCACCGTGCCATTTCCCATTTGTCACTTTCTAGTGACTTGGCGCAATAGTGGCACGTCGCGCCAAGGATAAAAATCGAGAAATTTTCTTAGAAATTAAATACGTGTCCAAGGGTTAAAAGGGTCAATTTTTCTACCCTATATAAGCTCAAAAACACGAATTTGAGCCTCCATTACACCAAAATATACTCTATTCTCTCAAAATCCTCTCAAGAACACATTAGGGTTTTTCATAGAAGATTCAAGTTCAAGAATTTCATGTGTCAATCTTCGTGTATTTACTAACCAAGGCATGCATAGTGTTCATTCATGGACTCCTTTCGTCTATGAAGTCCAAGGATCTCTTTTCAAATTCAAATTTATGGATTTTTGTATGAATTCCATGTTGGGTTTGTGTTGCTCATGTTGATAATGACCAATTGAGTTTTAATCCATGTTTGGTGATAAATTTCATGTAGAATTGACTAGTAAAGATGTAGATTCATGTAAACCTAGGATTAAAACCCCTGGATGATGAAATTAGATATGAATCATGATGTTTGATTGTTGTATAATGTTGTCTACATATATTATGCCTACCACGTGTTTGATTAAATGCCTATACGAAGGAAAAGTGCCCAACTAGCATGATATTATGAAATCCCCATGTTTGTACAAGTTTATGCATATAACATGTTTGATGAAGTGCTTCAATATATGAATTATGAATTGTGTTGTTGGTCATGTGTTCACGTAAGTCATGCTATGTCAGTTTTTTTCCATCGAGTCCTGGGGGTACTTGTACCCGATAATTTAGTTGTGTGCCTAGAACCATGTCATGTTTTCAAGATACTCTCAGTTAAGCTATGATCCATAGAACTCAGTCAGTCATGTGACTCAAAAAAACCCAGAAATCTCAGTAATCTCAGTAGTTCAGTAATCTCAGTGATCTCAGTAGTCAGTAATCTTAGTAACCTCAGTATTCCCAGTCAATCTCAGTAACTTCAATATTCTCAGTCAGTCCTCAGAACTCAGTACATTTCGTCAGTCAACGGAACTTAGTAAATTCAGTTTAGCTCTGCTAAACAATACCATTAGAATCAACTCAGTTCAGTTAATCAGTTTAGTGTCTTTCAAATGGGAGTAGGATTCAGCACCGAGCGAGCCTAGGGATGAGGACTCACCCGCTAGATAAGAATAAGATCTCTAGAAGAAATCCCTAAGTTCCAGAACTACGTAGCTAGCGTAGGAACGAGATGTCACCCGTTAGATAGGACTGACATACTCAGGGATCACCCGTTAGCACATTTAAATGTATAGGACTGATCCAAGGGGTCACCCGCTAGATTAGGACTCACTCCACAACAGTTGTCTTTACCAGTGGCGCGGTACTGACACCCTTCTAGCTAGGGTTACAGGTTGGACCCCAGTTAGCTTAGTATGGGGCATGTCGGTTAGATAAATACATTCCACAATTTCAGTTACAAAATCAGGACTGTCAGATACAGTCAATTCAGTTCAGTAGTATAAATTTAGGACTATCAGATACAGTCAATCCTTATTATTATAAATAGATCTCGGGATCACCCACCAGACAAGGCTAATCTTAACTATGGTTAATCAGTATCAGTATCATCAGATGTAGAGATCACCCGCTAGATAGGATTGATCTCAGATGCAGTTACTCAGATACAGTACAGAACTCAGCTAGTTCCATCAGATTCAGGACTGTCAGATACAGTCACTCATGTTATTAGTATATCAGTTATCAGAACTTATGTTATTAGCATTCAACTTCAGGATTGCCAGATACAGTCAACCAGACCAATTCTTCATAATCAGAATTGTCAGACACAGTTATCCATGTATCAGTGACATAGTATCAGTCCCTCAGTATTCAGTAATAGAGTAACAGTTTCTCACTCATCAGTGACTCGGATGTCAATGTTAGTAGACTCAGTAGTCAGAACTCAGTATTTAGTCCTATCATGATCTCAGTTATAGTTACGTATGCATGGATGTATTCTCACGTTCATATTAGTCAGTCAGTTAGTATTGTTCATGCATATGAACCTATTGCATTCAGCCTACCTCACTTGCATACCGGTACATTCAAAGTATTGACGCATTTGTGCTATGGTGTCTTATACCATGAGTTTAGAAGCACGAGCTTCAGAGAACCAGTAGCATCCCAATTCAACGATCAGAGTTAGCAGTGAGTCCTCATCCTTCGAGGACATGATGATCATATTACTATTTCAGTTTTTAATTTATTTTACTAGTCGGAGTTAGTTGGGAACATGTCTCATAAACTCCTTATTCAGACAGTCTAGAGGCTTCCAGACTATAGCATGTTAGACAGTCATTTCAGATTTGCTTTGGTATTGTTATACCATTTCCAGACATTGTTTTATCATATATTTATTCAGTTTTGAACCTTATGGTCATTTGGTTCATGTTTCCGCATTTTATGATATATTATGCAGTATGCAGTTACAGATATCAGTCATGGGTTAGCTTGTGGTCTTTCGGGGTCATGAGCACCATGTAGCGTTCCGGGTATAAAATTCGGGGTGTTACAATAATGAAGTTCATTAGTCTTAACATCTGACTAATTGAATATCATAATTTATTGAATGTTAGGTTACTAGTTCTTATGAATTGAAGACCTATTCCTCCAATATAGCCACTTTTCGTCTAAATCGATCAAGGTATTGTAATTCAATGCTCTTAGCCATGCTTGTTGATAAATCTTAAGGTTTTTCAGTATCAAGTAGCACACAAGAACCATATAAAGAAACACATCCCAAAGAGTTCATGCCATTTTCTTGAAGTTACTTCTAGTAGGCTTGACAACCAAAAGTCAAAATAGCCTACATAACGATTTTAAAGACAAGAAAATCTTATTGTTGCCTACTTCCCTCTTGTATCTGACTGTCTGTTTACAAAAGTGAATAACAAGTTTACTCAAGATGAATTCAACTATTTATTATTTCTCAAGTAGTGTGTGTGTGTGTGTATATATATATATATATATATATATATATATAACAACAACCACAACATACTCAATGTATTTTCTATAAAGTGGGTTCTGGGAAGGGTAAAGTGTACGCAACACATACTGCTACCTCATATGAGGTAGAAAGGCTATTTGTGAAAAACCTCCGGCTCAAAACATATAACAGTATAACAAACAAAAAACATAAAAGCACACAACAAAATGAGATAACACATTGCTAGATAATAAAGGAAATAAGACACCCACAAGGTACTACTATAAACTATCTATCCAAAATCATAGACATAACCGAAACACCACGAACAAGAAACTCCAGGCACAGATACAACTAAAGCAGTCTTCCCTACTATAACTATCGAACTCCTACCCACTAACCCTCTACCCTAATCTAAGTTATCCACCCCTTTCTATCAAGAGTAATGTCCTCTGTAAGTTGTAACTATTCTATATCATGCCTAATCACCTTCCTTCAATATTTTTTCGATCTCCTTCCACCCTACCTAAAATCATCCATAGCTAACCTCCCACAACTACGTACAAGAGCATTCATACACCTCCTTATCACATGCCCGAACCATCACAAACTCAATTTTCATATCTTGTCCTCTATCGAAGTCACTCACATCTTGTCTCGAATAATCTCATTTCTAATCCTATCTTTCCTGGTAAGTTCACACATTCATCGCAACATCTTCATCTCCGCCACCTTCAAATTTTGGATGTGGGAGTTCTTAACTATCCAACACTTCGCTTCATATAATATAGTCGATCGAATTGTCACTCTGTAAAACTTACCTTTAGACTTATGAGACACCTTCTTATCACACATACACACACATCTATAATATATTAAAAGTGTGAATACCCTTAGAAAAGTGATTCGAACTTTTTGCCCTTCATTAAAATACTCTGCAATAGACAAAATCGCATTTTAATCCATTTCCTTCAATATATGGAAAACCCTGATAAAATAAATATATGGAAAGATTAAAAATCCTAAACTACATCAAATATATGAATCCTAAAATATATGAAAATAAATTAACAGTCCTAAAATAATATATGTAAAGAATCATATTAAATTCTTTTTTATTTTTTTCAACGTTTCTTTTGATTGCAAATAAGTTCGTCTGGGGTTTTAAGCTTCTATATTTGATGTCTTTTTTTGTTTGTTTGTTTAAATTTACCTTCAAAATAAGTTTGTCTTTTTTTATTGTTGCTTTAAATTGGGCTAACAAAATTGAAGATCCTTTAACTTCTAAGATGATTTTTTCATAATCTTTTATTATTTGTATTTTCCTTTGTCAATAAATCGTTATTTATTAATTTTTAATATGTTTGTGCAGATGAAGAAAGATTTATGTGAAATACGCGGACAAAACTTCGTATCGATTACAAGTGAATTTAAGGTATGTTTTTTCTATTCTAAATTTTATTTTTTGTTCATATTAGTTCTACTTCTTATTAAGGCGTAATTCATGTTAATACTCTTATGTCAAAATCATACTTATATTAAAAAAAACTATTGAGATAAAAATAAAGTGAAAATTATGATTTTTCATAATAGCAAACAAATCATAGTGTCAAACAAGTACTAAACAAAGTCATTAGTTGTCTAGAAGATAAAACATAATGGTAATTAAAGATGTCATGCGTTAGTAAATCAAATGTATAACCGAGAATTGCTCATTTTACGTTTTAGTATCATCTTCAAGACTCTAAAGTATATTTTTCCTTTCAAAGTATGATATTAAATAATTGATATTTCAGTATGTCATATTTTTTTTCAATTTTTTGTCCATATCTTTATTTTATAATTTATAATTATTTGTCTTGAATGAGAAGATGCATGAAATGGAATGTGATTTTACGTGCCTTGACGTGAGCAGTATGAAAAGAGAGAAATAGAAAATTTTTTGAAGGGTAAGCTTTTCTTTATAACAAAATTAGCCTTACGTGACTTTAAATGGATTCGATTCATAAAAACAGAATTTTTACAGGTGGATCAAGTATATTGTTCGATATAAATGATAGAAATTTATTCTTTTATAAACACTTATTATTATCTTCTACACACATACAAAGTACGTACTCTTGACTAGTATATATATATATATATAATTTTAAAAGTTATTAAATTTTAAAAATTTATATTTCATAAGCATAATAAAATATATTATGAATTATCTAGATCGACTCATCTAAATTATAAAATTCTTGAATTTGTTGTACCTTTCTAGTTAAAGTAAGCTTGAATTATATAAATTGACTCATCTGAATTATTATCTTTAATATGTTGTACCTTGATAAAAAGTAAGCTTGCAGTATAGTAGTAAGTATTTTTTTAGGCTGGTGCGCCGTGCCATCATGATTGTTCTCTGTTACCCATCATTATTGTTCGCACCCCTTCCACGCTTTTGCTTTTCCTGCGTTTCTATTTATTATTTCATCCGTTTCAAAACGAATAATCTACTTTAACTTTACATAAAATTTAAGAAAATAATTTTTTTTTTAAAATCTTATAACCTTAAATTAAAATTGTATCAAATGTATCAAAATACCCTTTAATCTTGTGGTCCTAACATACCATATGAAAAGTTGAAATTAAAATATTATAAAAAAAAAGACCATTGTTTTTGAAACGAATTACTTATTTTACCATTTACACTATAATGATGAAATAAATTATTCCATATTCAATTAATTCATATTATTTTAGAATTAATTATCTCAAAATAACTCCTTTTCAACCAAACACCGCTAAGAAATAAGTAAATATCAAACTTTTTTTTTTAAATAATTTGCAAAGTAGCGTGTGATGAATTGATTTTCCCAAACTTCTAAACACACTCTTTTTGGACCCACAAGTGGCAAAAGCTTGAATTCCCACCAAAACTCACATGGAAAAAGGAAGAGACGAAAACAACCTTCCATTTGAATTCCACCATTCTCATAGTAAATATTCTTGTCGTTACAGGCCTCGTAATCCACCATAATACCCCTAAACTCTCCTTATTTTTCACCCTAAACTCCCCTAAACACATCTACCATCAACGAAAAAGCAACAGGGGTAAAATGGTCATTTAAAATTCTGACTATTTATAATCACGCTTCCACGCTCCCTCCCTTTTCCCCCTTTTTGCGTCCCTCTTTCTCACACACACTGTGACTCTGTTTATTGTTTATTCACAACGAGAAGAAGAATGTCTCTCTGCTCTAAATTATGGTTTTGGACCACTATAATATTGTGATAGCTGCCCCAAGTCGTTCAGCATTTTCTTTTTTTGTGCACTTTGGGGAAGTGTAGTTAGAGTTGGAGGAATAGATGATTATGGAGTTTCTGTTGCCGTCGTGGTGGGAGGTGCAAGTCGCGGTCGTCGCCGCGTCCTTCGTCATCCTCTGTTGCTGGTTCTTCAACCTCAGCGAAGATGAGGTAGTTGATTATCGCCCTCGGGTTGGCGGTTCCGGTATTGTCAGTAGTGACGTCATCAATGAGAAAGTGGACGATGATCCAGCATGCAGGGATAGTGTAAGTACAGTCTACTATATATGCGCGCGCGCACACACACTACACAATATTTTTCTTTCACTATTTCAAAATTATGTGTAAATAAAGGTGGTCAGTTAAAGTGAGCAGAATTGTAATTGTGGACTAGAAGTTCAGAAAATGAAATAGAGAGATCGCTGGTCAAGCGTTCTCTATAAAGGAGCGATTATATCCACATTGATTATTATAACGAATAATCAATCAGTTGTTGAGTTGTATCTAAATAATCATGCGTGCTTATCGTCGATTAAATGATAAGTTGAAATTTGATTTTGCATATTTGAATTATGGTCTATCTAGTGACAATGGTACCACATATTAACTAATCCTGATTCGTAATGACCAATATCAGAAGTTAACGTAACATTATAATTAAGCTTAGGAGAATATGATATTTCTCGAGTTTTCTCTTTATACTTAAATTTTGAAAAGCATCCGTAGTTTGTAGATGTAGTTCTTGGGAAGGATAAAATGCCTGATCATGTGCATTAAGTGTCATATCTTTACATGATATCATAATCAATCCTTGTTTGGGCTCCTGGTCCACTTTACAGTTGGGCCTGATCGTGAACGGGGTGGGGTGGGTGTGTGGGGGTGGGGAGTTAGAGTTCTACATCGGTTGGGGAATGGTCGAGGTGGTCTTTTTATATGGATTTGGGCAATCCTCCCCTCATAAGCTAGCTTTTGGGGTTGAGCTAGGCCCAGGTGCCATATCTTTACAATATAATATGAATTAGACTGGGTTCAAAACTTGTTGTAAAAGGTAAAGAATATGATACTGTACATTTAGCTGTTCTATATGTAAGTTGTATTGAAATGTTTTACTCGTTTGTGGGTCAATTGACTGTTCTATGTAGAGTGAAACCAAGGCGTTCTTCCTGTTATTTGCCCAATCTCTTTGTTTTAGCTTATCATATGTCGAGCTAAGGTTCTCATTCCCTGTCATTATTCCCAGTTTCAAAAGAATATTGGTTTCTATATAAACTGCAATGAACTTCTCTTGATTAGGAATTCTTAGTATCATCCTTTACATTAACTGAATTGGGGGAGGCTATCTTCGGAATCTAGATGTATATCTTTTTCTAATCTATTTTCCTTGTGTTCTTCTTTCTACCAAAAGAAGAAGAACAAAATGAAGATGTCTTTATGTGTACAAATAACTAACTAATAACGAAAATAAAACCAAATAAAATAATTAAAATAAAGAGTTGGAAATCAGGTAATGCCAGTGTACTTTCCTTTCTTGGTGAAAATGAATCTGTTCTCCATTTGTAGGTGTGTTCCAACTCTATTTCCTCTTTAGACAGATTCATGTAGAAATTTATCACCACTTCTTTGGTCTTATCTGAATTCTTTGTACATCTGTTAATTTGTCAATCTGATTGCATATCCTTGGGGCCTATCGGAAACATCCTCTCAACTTCATGTGAGGTAGTGGTATGGACTGCATACACTTTACCCTCCCCAGACCCCACTTTGTGGGAATACACTGGATATGTTGTTGTTGTTGATTGCATCTCCTTAGTACATTCCAGTTCTTGAAAAGATCTGTGTTCCTGACTATTCTTCAGAAGTTATATAGGCCACACTACTTTTAACTTTAATTACTCATTGTATTCTAGTTTAATCCTCAAAATTTGAAGTAATCAGTTGGGGGTCCACATGTTCAGTCACTACCAAATCTTACTGAGAATAATCTTTCCAAGTCAAAACAAATAATATAACTTGATCGGAGATATTAATGCTTTATGGAGAGTGCTTATAAGAAACTTGTCAATTAGCATGCAACTAATTATTAGGTATAAAACTGTACCATTGTTGAGGTTAACTGTACTTGATTATTATCTGTTTGGCATGAAAGAGTATATGTTAAGCTTCTCAAGAGTCCTCAATGGTCAATCATTAGCAGGAGTTCCTACTTTATTTGACAGGAAATTCTCCCTTGATTGAGAATTTATGAACTTGTGTTCTGGTTTTCATCATGTAATTTTCCACTTCTTTGACATGCAGTTGTGCACTTATTTTGTAGATGGGACAGTTAAAAGGAGATCCTCAAACTACTTCTGCCTATGTAATCAAGGTGTATTTGTATTTCATGTCCCTGCACTTATAATTCTTACATATATAGATTTGGTATTATACACCATTACTGTTACTTTTGAATGTTTATTGCACTAAAAACTACTCATGTGGTGTCCATTCTGCAACTCGTAGTTGACTACTATTTTTTCTTGTATTTCAGGTTGAATTGTTAGCTGCTAAGAATCTTACTGCTGCTAATCTGAATGGGACTTCAGATCCATATGCAATCATCAGTTGTGGCTCACAAAAGAGATTTAGGTGATTATGTCATTTTTGTTCATCCTATTATCTCGGGTTATAAATAGATTACCTTGTCTAGGTGTAGTTATGCATATGGTTTTCTATTATTTTTGACATCAAATACCATATTTTTCATAATGTTGTTGAGCGGATATATATCGTTATACTCTATGTATAATAGATTCTATAAACATTACAATGTTTATTTGGTCCATTATGATTGGTATTCAAATTTGCTTAGACAAGCATGCAGTCTTTTTTTTTTTTTTTGGGTGGGGGGGGGTGGGTGTTCAATTTGAGAACCTTTTTTATTCATCTTAGTCTCTTTTATTGGAAGTGCATGCTTGTTCTTGCCTTCTATCTGAAATGATTGTGTTTAGCTACTTCCATACTTTTGATCCTTGAATTTGTATCAATTTATTCTTATGGGAATAAACAATAACATGTTCAACTTTGATGGCTCTCACAATAGTGGCCAAATTAGTTGAACTCCTTTTTATATAATATAAAGGAGAAACCAGATTTAACATTTACATTGTGGGTTAGTCTTAATTTTGAGATGGTCTTTTGCTCCAATAGACGTCTTTTGATAGTTTGAATGTCAAGGTCAACTGTGAGATAACCTTCTTTTTTGGCGGATTGTTGTCAACAATGTGTGCGATGAGGCTTGGGGAGTTTCAGAAGGTTGTGAAAGAATATGTTCAGATGCTTATTGCTTTTGTATTATACACAAGTTATACTCTTCTTAGTGTTGCAGTTCAATGGTTCCTGGTTCGAGAAATCCTATGTGGGGAGAGGAGTTCAACTTCTCTGTTGATGAGCTTCCAGTAGAGGTAGCTGTCCAGAAAATCTTTTGACATAAAGCACAAACTTAGTGCAATGTGTGTTTTGTTATCCTCTTGAGATTGTGTGATATATTTATCGTTTCGTCACTTTTAACATTTAATATTATATTGGTTTCATGTTTCTATTTTCAACAACAACATACCCATGTGGTTTCATGTTTCTATTTTCTTTCGTAATAATTCATTTACTTGATTGTATGGCAGATTAATGTGACAATATATGATTGGGATATTATATGGAAAAGTGCTGTTCTTGGTTCAGTGATGATACCTGTCGAAAATGAAGGTCAAAGTGGTGCTGAATGGTATACCTTGGACAGTTCATCAGGACTGGTATTATTGATTACTTTATCCTCTTTGGTTCAATAATGCAACATGTTTTGTTTGGCTGTTTTTGATGTTTAACTTTTACAGAATTATGGTCGTTATCTTTTTTTCTTTTTCAGGTTTTTCTTCATATTAAAACATTAAAACTCAATGTCAAATCTTCAAGGTGCTCCTTTCTCCCTTATTGATAGTTCCTTGAGCTATTTCTTATTTGAATTCGACCATTGTTTATAAGACTATTGTTGGTTATTAGAATACTTAATAAGCTATTGCCCCCTCATAGGGTTACTTCTTTTTGGTCCAGGGTGGCAACGTCTGCCTCTCAAATGTAATACTCTTAGATGAGTTGAGTTGGGTATTTACGTGCAATTAGGAATTTTATGATAGATTGCCTATCAAAAATGTGTATCATGGTGGTGATGATGAAGAAAACAGAACAGTTACATTAATTTTTAATTCCCTTCCCCCACTCCCCTAAAATTTTGCTTCTTCTGCATGCTATTATAAAGCATGTTGTAGCTTGAGACAGTGCAATCGTGAAACATGAGTTTGTGCATAGAATAAAATGTAGCATAAGCAGCTCCTGTATGAGTAATTTTAATTGCTCGCAGAACTTGGATCCATTCTAGATAGCTTACGCCTGGTCAGCAATTAGCATCTATATTTTTCAATAACAGTTCTAGAAAGTAGGAATTTAGGGGAGAGTACTTCCTCTCCTCTACATCTCATTTTTTTAATAGTTTGAAAGGATATGGATGTGGTTATCTATGTTGCTCGGACTTGGGTGCGGGTGACCAATAGGGTGTGGATCTAGAGGTCAGAGCCTTCATGATCTAAACTTTAAGATTGGGGAAAATGGATCCAGGTATGGAAACAAGTGGGGTATTCGGCTAAAAGTAATTCAAATATCTAAAAATAGAGTTATGAACCTAAAATATGAGATATTTTGATGAGAAAATATTGATCAATAGAATCTTGGAAGGGGGGATAAAAGGAAAAGGAGTAACATAGAAATTTCTATATAGAAAGTATTCCATTTTCTTCAAGTTCACCATAACTTTTGTTTGATTACAGAAATCATTGAATCTGTCTGGAACTTCTCTCCATCGATTTCCGTGATCTGTCTGGAATTTCTCTGTCGATTTTGGTCAAACTACCCAAAATCAGTTGACCATAATTCGGTACGGATCCCACACCCATGTCGTGTTGATGCGGGTGCTGCTCGAATGTGAAGAGTCCAAGCAACTTAGGTGATGATACACAAGTGATAGATGTTTTAGTAATTCATGCTTACAATAGATTGGTAGGAAGAAAAGTGTGGAATAGGGAAGAAGTAACCAGGTAATGAAACACTTTTTCACTTAGTGAGGAAAGGGGGCAATGGGGAAGATACAGAGCGAATCACTAGACCTTTAATCATCAGCTGGTAAACATTTGATAAGATATATTTATTCTAGCTTCATTTTGCTATGTTTAGATGACACTTAAAGTTTAGAAAAAAGAAAAAGTTAAAGCAACATTATGAGAATTACTACAATCTGTGAAGTGTCAATGGGACTTGATTTAGGATCGATTATTGTTTTTATTGTTAGAAGATTCTTGATCCGTAAGAGACAAATTTATGTAAATCCTTCTTGTTCGTCACTTTGTTCCATGAAAAGATTAATATTCATCTTATCTAGAAGACAATAATCTTATTCCCCCTTCTTCGTTGGTTGTTTAGAGGGTTGCATGGGTATGCCAATGCTCGTAGAAGGATCACTTTGGATAAGCAAGGACCTACAGTAGTTCATCAGAAACCTGGGCCTCTGCAAACGATATTTGATCTCCCTGCTGATGAGGCAAGAGCTAGTTTTTTATTGATAAATTACTCTTGGTTTGGAAGAACTCTAAGTTGGAAAGTTCTGACTGTTGTGAGTTAGTTTGTTGCTAATCATTGTAGTTATTTCAGGTTGTTGTACATAGTTATTCATGTGCTCTCGAGAGGTCATTTTTGTATCATGGCCGTATGTATGTCTCAACATGGCATATCTGCTTCCACTCAAATGTCTTCTCAAAGCAAATAAAGGTCAGGTCCATCTTTTTTTTGTACTTCCCGAGTTCCAACTTTGTGAATCTGCTTTTTATCCTAACTTTTCTAAGTTAAATGCTTATCAATTTGATTTCTCTACTGATGTCTATCAAATTTGCCTGATAGTTGACATGTGTTTCTTCTGGGTATTTGTATTCATGCCATCAAGATCCTAGTTCAAAATTTTATTATGTCACCTTATCTGTATATTTTGAAAATTGGCGCATGGTTATGGTTTATGGGGGGAGAGATCGCCATAAAAGGGTTTTCTTTGGAGAAATGTTGGATTGACTAAGTACCGAGGTATTTAAATCTGGATAGAGACTATTTCCTTTTGTAAGATTCTCAAGGTTAGGTGAATGATGTATATGCTATTACTTAGCAAAGAATAACTGGTAACGACTGTACTTTTTCAATGTTTGGTAATTAATCTCAATTATGCTGGAATTGTGTAGCTTATTTGACTGTGCTTAGTTCTGCATTTGCAGGTAATTATTCCTTTTGCAGAAATAGATGAGGTGTGATATTCTCTTTATTTGTTATCATAATCTTTTCTTTCCAACTTGTCAATGTGCTTGGAATGCTTAGTTGGGCCTTTTGCGGGAATCAGAAAGAGTGCTTTTTTCTTTCAGATTAGGAGGAGCCAGCATGCATTTGTTAATCCTGCTGTTACAGTAATTCTCCGCATGGGTGCTGGTGGCCATGGGGTGCCTCCTTTAGGAAATCCTGATGGTCAGTCTTTTAACTCAATCTTTTTACCTTATTTTTCATTTTATTAGGAACACATCTTTCTCTTGTTTTAAGAGAACTGGGAAGTTGGCTAGCTGTGAGTGAGCTTCTCCTTGATAGGTTTACCTTTTTGATATGTTGGGAGAAATTTTTGTGATAGCACCACTAGCACTACTAGTGGTGTCATGTGAGTCTAGAAGTTCTACCAAAGTATTTTATCCATCCCAATCTTTCGCCATTGGGACAAAAATGATGTGTAATACTTTACAAGAAACTAAAATTATACCTCAAACAATATAACACAACTTGGAGTGTTTTTTTTGTTGAACTTCTGAATATTGTCCATTTGAAGGGAAGCCTTGGAGCAATGGTCAAGTTGTCTCTTTGTGACCTATAAGTCACGGGTTCGAGCTAGGAAACAGCCACTAATGCTTGCATTAGGGTAGGTTATCTACCCCACACCCCTTGGAGTGTGGCCCTTCCCCGGACCTTGCTACAGCGAGATGTTTTGTGTGCCAGGCTGCCGTTTGATATTTTCGACAACAAGTTCCAGTTTCTTCTACCTTAGGACTAAATTTGCGTAATGGTGGGATATGTTTATCCGTTACCATGAACTGCTCTTTTACATACTTTTCCAATGAAAACTGGATATCCAATTTCGAGATAAGGGAGGCGGTTTATTTTGCTCATGTTAGATAATTGAATTTGAAATTGATATTCTGGATTATGGTCGATATGGTATCTTTCTTTCTCTGATTTCAGGTAGAGTAAGATATAAATTCGCATCTTTTTGGAATAGGAATCATGCGTTGAGATCATTGCAACGTTCAGCAGATTATTATCACGACATGCTAGAAGCTGAGAAGAAGGTTATATTATTAATTGTATCTGTGCTTTTAGTTAGTCCTTTTCTTAGTGTTATCTGAGACTATAAACAGTCCAGACTATAAACAGTCCTGGCTATCATATATCGGTAGTGAATATTGATACAACCAAAAAAGAGCAGCCCGGTGCACTAAAGCTACCGCTATGTGCGGTGTCCGGAGAAGGGCCCCACCACAAGGGTGTATCATACGCAGCCTTACCTTGCATTTCTGTCAGAGACTGTTTCCAAAGCTTGAACCCATGACCTCCTTCCTGATTACATGGCACAACTTTACCAGTTACTCCAAGGCTCTCCTTCTGAATATTGATACAACCACTAGGAATAAATTGAAGATTTAAGCTTAGTTGTCTTAAAAATATTTTTGTAGTCAATAAAAGAGGTGAAAAATAAATTCTCACATGGTATCAGAGCCTTGGTGAGAAACTTCAGAGAAAAAAAATAGCTCAATCACTGTGCGTCAATTCCGGTGACTGATTTGTGTCGTATTTTATTTTGTGGGTTGTGTGAAAAATACAACACCACCAAGAGGATCAAAAAGATCAGGCGACAAAAACCCGAACAAAACCGCCGGAATATTACCAGCCATGTGCCGCCATGCGCCAGCTGGGATCCTGAAATTCCGACGAGATCTCGTCACGCTTCAGCGCGTGAGACCATCTTCGGTTGAATTTTTTCTAATGCAGGACCACAGTACGGGACAAGCGATTGGTGCAGGACATGAATCACAAGGCCTTTACCATCTCACCTCTTCAAATTCCTTTACAACATTCTCCGTTATAGACCCTCCAGACCTAATTCACAAACGTTTGGGACATCTGAGTCTATCCAAGCTACAAAGGATGGTGCCTAGTTTGTCTAGTTTATCCACATTAAGATTGTGAGTCATGTCAACTTGGAAAACACACCCGTGCTACTTTCCCACATGGTATTAAGAGTCGTTCAGAGTCAATTTTCTCATTAGTACTGATGTTTGGGGTCCTAGTAGTGTCAGTTCACCTTTAGGTTTATTTTGTTAGTTTCATTGATGATTTTTCAAGATGTACTTGAGTTTTCTTAATGAAAGATCGTTCTGAGATATTTTCTATATTCAAAAGTTTGTGCTGAAATACAAACTCAATTTGGTGTTTCTATTTGTACTTTCCGTAGTTATAATGCCTTAAAATACTTATCCTCTCAGTTTCAGGAGTTTATGACTCATCACGGAATTCTTCACCAGACATGTCTGTACACCCTTCAGCAGAATGGTATAGCAGAAAGAAAAAATAGGCATCTTCTTGAGATTGCTCGCACTTTTCTCATTGAATCCCATGTTCCGCTGCAATTTTGGGGCGATGCAGTCCTTACATCATGTTATCTAATTAATAGAATGTCATCATTTTCCATTCAGGATAAGGTTCCCTATTCTATATTGTTTCCACAGTCACATCTCTACTCTATCCCCCCTCGTGTCTTTGGGAGCATATGTTTTGTTCATAACTTAGCCCCTGGAAAAGATAAATTAGCCTCTCGTGCTCTCAAGTGTGTCTTCCTTGGTTTCTCTCGAGTTCAAAAAAGATATCGTTGTTATTCACCGGATCTTCATCGCTACTTTATGTCCGCCGATGTCACTTTTTTTTAATCTCAACCTTACTATATATCTTCTGATCATCCTGATATCTCTGAGATTTTACCCGTATCTCCAGTCTTGCCCGCACCATCCTTGGGCTTACCCATATCTCCAGACTTACCCGAACCAATCTTTAAGGAATCAACGTTACTTCTACGTCTCCTGCTATAGTGCCACCACTTCTGACTTATCATCATCATCCGTGTCCACCATTAGTTCCAGATGATTCATGTCATGCGTCGGACACTGCTCCTACTACGGACTTGCCTTCTCCTAGCCAATCAGTTGCACTTAAAAAAGGTATGCGTTCCACTCGTAATGCTAACCCACACTATACTTTCTTGAGTTATCATCGTTTATCATCACCCCATTATGCTTTTGTATCATCTTTGTCATCTATTTCCTTCCCTAAGACTATAAGTGAAACACTTTCTCATTCAGGATGGAAGCAGGCCGTGATAGATTTGACGTCTGCTTTGCATGCGAGTGGTACTTGGGAGTTTCATCCCTAAGACTATAAGTGAAGCACTCTCTCATTCAGGATGGAAGCAGGTTGTGATAGATTTGATGTCTACTTTGCATGCGAGTGGTACTTGGGAGCTTGTTTCCCTTCCTGTAGGTAAATCTACTAAATCTACTGTTGGTTGCCGTTGGGTTTATGCAGTCAAAGTTGGTCCAGACGGTCAAGTTGATCGGCTTAAGGCTCACCTTGTTGCCAAAGGATACACGCAAATATTAAGGCTTGATTATAGTGACACTTTTTCTTCGGTGGCTAAAATAGCATCTGTTCGTCTTTTCCTATCCATTGTTGTTGTTCGTCATTGGCCTTTTTATCAGTTGGATATTAAGAATGCTTTTCTGCATGGTGATCTTGAGGAAGAAGTTTATATGGAGCAACCACCTGGTTTTGTTGCTAGGGGGAGTTTAGTAGCCTTGTATGTCGATTCCGCAGGTCACTCTATGGTCTGAAACAGTCTCCTCGAGCTTGGTTTGGAAAATTCAGCACAGTAATTTAGCAGTTTAGCTTGATTCGTAGTGGAGCTGATCATTGTTTTATTGACATTCTCAACCAAATTTGTGTATTTATTTGGTGGTTTATGTTGATGATATCGTTATCACCGGCAATGATGAAGATGGTATCTCTAAATTGAAGCAACATTTCTTTCAGCATTTTCAGACCAAAGACCTCGGCAGACTGAAATATTTTCTAGGTATTGAGGTTGCTCAGTCCAGATTAGGTATTGTTATTTCTCAATGCAAGTATGCCTTAGACATTCTTGAGGAGACAGGAATGATGGGATGTAGACCCATTGACACTCCTATGGATCCAAATGCCAAATTTCTATCAGGAAGGGGGAGCCACTCAGTGATCTTGAGAGGTATAGACGGTTGGTTGGAAAGTTGAATTATCTTATCGTGACTAGACCTGGCATATCCTTTCCTGTGAGTATTGTTATAAGTAAGTTTATGACTTCCCCCTGTGATAGTCATTGGGATGCAGTTGTTCGTATTCTGCGATATATAAAGTCAGCTCCAGGTAAAGCAGGATCACCCTCTGATAGACGTTCTACCTCCGGATATTGTGTTTTAGTAAAAGTTAATTTGGTGTCTTGGAAGAGTAAGAAACAGAGTGTGGTTGCTCGATCTAGTGCAGAAGCAGAATATCGAGCAGTGACTGTAGCAACTTGTGAGCTAATTTGGATCAAACAGTTGTTGAGAGAATTAAAATTTGGAGAAATCGGTAAGATGGAACTTGTGTGTGATAATCAAGCAACCCTTCATATCGCATCAAATCCAGTATTTCATGAGAGACTAAATACCTAGAGATTGATTGTCACTTTGTCAGAGAAAAGATACTCTCAGGAGATATTGTTACAAAATTAATGAAGTCAAGTGATCAATTTGCAGATATTTTCACCAAGTCCCTCACCGGTCCTCGTATTAATTACATTTGTAACAAGCTAGGTACATATGATTTGTATGCATCAGTTTGAAGGGGAGTGTTAGAATATGAGTAAAAATAGGAATAGTATATACAAAATCCTACTTGAAAAAAGATTATATTATAGTGTCTATAAATAGGGTCTCGATGTAATTATGTAAACATACAATTCAATAATATTTTTCTCCATTAATTCTCACAAGAGGTATTCTGAATATTGAGATATATAACATGGTTGAAGTGCTGATGTTCATGACAAGTGGGTTTTCTTTCTGTAGATGAAATCTCTTGTTAATTGCACCACTGAGCATAAAGAAAAATGTTTATTATTTTTGTGGAACTTCCTTTTCTAATTTCTATTTATCGAAATTAGTTGGACATGGCTACCATATTTACTTGTGCTCAAAGTATGAACATTCCGTATGAAGATCAGGGTGATTACCATCTCTAGATATTTGTTTGCAAGCGTAGCTTCTGGTAGCATACTATTTAATGTAACAATGTTGACGCATGTCAGTGTCCCTTCCTTACACAAAAAAGGCAGAAAAGTAAAGGAAACAATAGAGAGACTAGAATGCATATACTGAACTGGCATGACCCTTCTTCGTGAAGGAACGGCCTTAAGTGTAACTCAACCCCCAAATCTAGCTAATAAAGTGAGGAAATCTCAAAATCACATAAGGAAAGACCCGCATGCCTAGACCTGCTAACTCAGGCATGGACAAGATAATATGAGGATCTAACATTGGGAGACACAACAATAGGGGTCCTGGCTCTGATACCATGTGAAGAAATGGACATTGGGCCTAAGTTGACCGGAAAAGCTAGATCATGAGATGAGGGTTGCCCAAAACTATATAAGGAGACAAACAACCCAATTCTCCACCAATATGGGATACTTAACACCCACCGCGCACCTAGGCCTGACAAGTAAAGTGTGGGCACATAATATTGAGTACGAACACTGGGAGACATAGTAGCATAGATGAACCTTGGCTCCAATACCATGTGAGAAGTACAAACGGGAGAAAGAGTTTATGAGAATGTGTGGCATATTATGTCTCATGCTTCTATTTATATACAAACTTTTCTATGAAAATATTTACATATTTGTCCAATGTGGGAAATTTTACAAAACTATACTAGCTTGTCTACTATCTAACACTCCCCCTCAAGTTAGTGCATACAATTTCTATGTGCCGAGCTTGTTACATATATAACTAACTAGAGGACCTATGAGAGTTTGGCAATTATATCAGCAAATTGATCATTGAACTTCATAAAGCTCGTGACAATATATCCAGAGCTGGGTGTATCTTTTTCTAAAAAAAGTGACAATCAATGCCTATATGCTTGTGTATTCTCATGGAATACTGGATTTGAAATCAATATAAGGTGTAGCCTGGTTATCATATATAAGTTCCATCCTAGTAGTCTCTCAAAACTTTAGCTATATAATAGTTGTTTGATCCATATAAGCTCACTAGTTGCAATTGCGATGACTTGGCTTCAGCATTCAATATTTGTGAGGGGGACTGTAGAAGGCATAATTAATTAAATAAAAGTGTGCTCTTTGTAACAACTTAAGCTTTTAGATGAGATAGTTAGACGCATCGCAACATGGTATCCAAGCGGGCGAAGATCTTGAGTTTGCGTCTCCCCGCCAACGACCAGCCTTGCACATGAGGGGGGCATGCTGAAGACATTAATTATAAATAGAAGTGCGCTATATCTAATAACTTATGATTAAATTTTTGAATAAGATAGTCACACGCATCTCAACAACCAACCTTATTTTTGTTCCATTGGTGCATAATGAATTTCTCAGGACCTTCTTAAACGTATCTCCATCATGGACCATCATATGTATAAAAGTTATCCGACACTATTAGCCTGTTTGACTAAGCTTCTAAAATCAGCTTATTTTAAGAAGTGCTTTTGCAAAAAAGTACTTTTGGTTAGAATTAGTTTGTGTTTGGCCAATAAATTTAAAACACACTTTTGAGCGGCAATTAGTGTTTGACCAAACTTTTAAAACTGTTTTTAAGTATATTTTTTCAAAAGTGCTTCTAGGGAAAGCTACTCTTTTTAGATTATGAAAAACTGCTTATTCTACTCCCCAGAAGCACTTATTTTCTTCCATAAACTTGGCCAAACATCTCAATTTTTTAAAATAAGCACTTTTGAGAAAAAATAATCACTTTTGGGAAAAAATAAGCTTGGCCAAACAGGTTATATGTTTACCCACAGGAGCAGAAACATGGGCTTTGATGTTACAAGCAACTTGACATCTAAAGTATCTATTTTGTCCGTACATTTTACCTTTTTTTTGTAGCTTTCCATAATTTTTTCCCTGTTTAGACAACATGCCTATAAACATTTCTCCAATACCATGTCATCTGAGCACAATAACAAAGGCTATAAAAAGACTGCTTTGTCTTTTTTTTGGTAAATAAAGCATTTTATTTCACCAAAGCAATTACAGCATCAGGCAGGTTCAGACCCCGCTTCTCAGTTTAAACAGACAATCAATACTTAAGAGAGGTCCTCACTAACAAGCTAGGAGATCCTCACTAACATATACTAGATGCTAAGCTATTCTAGCTAGTGTTTTAGCAGGTCAACATTCAGAATCCTCATCTTCATCATGGAATTGTTGGCAGCTGCAGTAGCCCTGGTGCCCACTTCTTGTACCCTTGACCTCTGACATGGATGTGGTAAGCAATTTCTCTGCACACTCTATCCACCAGGTAGCTCCCTTCTTGGAATCGGATGAGGTTTCTTTCCCTCCATATGGTGTTTACCATCATGGAAAAGACACTACATAGGATGGCTCCATTAGAAGATTTCCCTTTTGCTTGCTGTGTTACCCATTTAACCTCAGTCGTCCATCTTCCAATAGTTCTTTGCACACCTAACCACCCCAGCATTCTCACCCATAGACCTCTAGTAATGCAGCATTCAAAGAACAGGTGCTGATGAGTCTCATCAGCACGATCACAGAACACACGGGGAGATGGTATATGGATGCCAAACTTAGCTAACCTTTCTATAGTGGAGAGTTTTTTTAACAGGGCCAACCAAAGTATAAAGGAATGTCTGGGATGTACATTGTGGTTCAGCATAATTCCTTTCTAGGGAACTTTTGGGATTTGTGGAAGCATTGCACCATACATCTTTTTGATAAGAAACTTAGAATTCTGCATACAGGTTGCCAATCTTACCAATAGATCACCCTGTAGCCCTGGAGCTGTCATGACATGATGTTTTGCGCTTTTAATTTTCCTAATTGCCCAAGTAGCATTCTTGGGTATTTCACAGGTTTCAATAGTTTTATCTTTGAGATAATAAGAATGTACCCACCTTATCCAGAGGCAAATCCTTTTTTCCAGCTAAAGCCCACAGTTAGTGATTGCTGCTTTGTTCCAACAACAACAACATACCCAGTGTATTCCCACCTAGTGGGGTTTGGGGAGGGTAGAGTGTACGCAGACCATACCACTACCTCAGGAGAAGTAGAGTGGCTGTTTCCGATAGACCCCCAGCTTAGGACCGATGCCCATATACCAACCCAAATATAAGTGTATATTACTAGTATACAGGCCATAGATACAAATTTAGTATATTCAGGCCACCTGCAGATTTGGGAAGGCAGAGTTTTTCCCAAGTGACTAAAGCTCTCTTGGAGGTTAAAGTAGGAACCAGTCCAGAGGAATACTCTGCAGTAGCTGGTGATGAGTTTCATAATTTTCTTTGGCAATAGGAAGATTTGTGCCCATTAAGTCTGTGTGCCAAATATTATGGACTTAATCAATTGCAACCTCCTTGTCTAAGATAGTAACTTGGCAAACCAACAGTTCAGTTTTGCAACAATTTTATCCACCAGTGGTTGGTATTGATCTATTGTAAGCTTCTTGGAAGACAAAGGCACTCCAAGATACCTGAAAGACAAGGAGCCCTCCTCATAACCTAGGGATGTGAGAATAAGCTGCTTCATCTGTGGTTTTGTTCTAGAGAAGAAGATGGAACTCTTCTCAATATTTGCTTGAAGCCCTGTTGCTGCTGAAAATCTCTGGAAAGCCTGCTGGAGTAGTGTGACAGAGGTGAGGTCAGCTTTGCAAAATAATAATAAGTCATCAGCAAACACTGTGTTTTTTAACCCCCAGTTTTTTGCATCTGGGGTGATAGTGGAACCCTTAATTTTGATCTAGCATACTCAGCTTTCTGTTTAGGTACTCCATTGCAATTACAAAAAGGTAAAGTGACATGGGGTCACCTTGCCTTATGCCTCTTTTGCCTGGAAAAGGTTTAGTTAATCCACCACTTACCACTAAAGAATAAGAGACTGAGCTGATACACACCATGATCCAGTCAATAAACTTTTGAGGAAATCCCAGTTCTGCTAACAAACTCTTGAGGAAACACCATTCTATTGAGTCATATGCTTTCTTTAGGTCTACCTTTAAGACAAATCTTGGAGAGAGCCCCTTCCTGGTGTACCACTTAAACAGTTCATGACTGAATAAAATGTTGTCAATAATACTCCTTCCTTCAATGAAAGCAGTCTGTGATGGGCCAATAATAGTACCTATTGCTTTTTTGATCCTGTTTGTGAGGATTTTAGTAATCAACTTATAGAATGTGTTGCAGCAGGCAATAAGTCTTTAGTCTTTCACTTTTGTAGGGTTATCACACTTTTGTATTAGAGTGACTGCTGTACAGCTAAAAGATCTCAACATCTTACCAGAGTGGAAGAATTCCCTAACTGCTTTGAAAACATCATCTTTAATAGTAGTAGCCCATTGGCTGGTGAAGAATTCTACAGGAAAGCCATCCGCTCCAGGTGCTTTTTCCCCTGGCATACTCTTCAGAGCATGCATAATCTCTTGGTAAGTGACCTCTTGGAGGAGTTCTAGCTTATGAGAGTATGTTAGGCATGGACCATTCTTGATCACTGTGGAGTTGAGGCATGGGAGTTCAGTAGCATTTGTCCCCATAAGACCAGAGAATAACCCAGTGAATTCCTTCTCTATAAGATCAGGGTCAGTGATTTTGTTCCCCTGGTCATCATAGATGGATGAAATATTGTTCCTGCTAGCTCTGATTTTGCGTTAAGCATGAAAGTACTTTTGAGTTAACATCTCCACTTCTAATCCATGTTGCTCTTGATTTCTGCCTCAACACTTTTTCTTCCACTAAACTCCATTGATGAAGTTCATGAGTTAAGGTCTGCTCCTCTGTAATTAATTCCTGATTCATAGGATTTCCTGCAAGCCTTGTCTGTGTAATGTCCAACTTCTCCCTCGTAAGCTGCAGCCTCTTAGCATAAGAAGCAAGGTAGGTATTCAATCCTTGCAAGTCATGCTTCAAGGTTTTAAGCTTTTGACTGAGGATGAACATCTTTGTACCATAAAATTTTTTCCTCCAAGTATCTGCTACAATCCCTGGGAAATCCTTGTGCTCTAAAACAGTATTATACAGTTTAAATGGCTTCGGTTTAGAGATCACCTGAGCTGAATGCTGGATAAGGATAGGTGAATGATCTGAAACCCCTGGATTGAGGAATTCAGCTTCAACAGCTCCATATTTCTGCAGCCAGTAGAAATTCCCAAGTGCCCAATCAATCTTAGAATATACCCTGAGCTCCTGCTGTTGTTTGTTGCAGAAGGTGTAGTGACAGCCTTTTGCCTTAAGAGGAGTGAGTTGCGGCAGTCTCTGAAGTCCTGCACTTCTGCTTGGGTAACCACTGAGCCAAGTCTGTCTTCGGATGATAATACAACATTAAAATCACCACTGAGCAGCCAAGGTTCCTGAATAGAAGTCCCTATCAGTTTTAGCTCCTCCCACATTTCCACTCTCTCTTGCATAGTATTTTTTTGCATAGACAATGGTGACATAGGCTGAGAAGGATCCCCTTGCATCAGTCACATAACAGTGTATGAATTGTTCTCTGACTACTAACACAGAGACCTGCACATGTGGTAGCCAGCATAACCAAATCCTTCCATTTTGAGCCTTTGAGTAGTTGCAGCTAGTTTTCCATCCCTTTAATGCTTTCTTCATTATATTTGGGGCTTAATTCTCTTTGACCCTAGTTTCCAAGCATCCACACATCTCAACTTTATATTTCCTGAGAAAGAGTCTAAGCTCTTTCTGTTTCAGGGGCTGGTTGAGGCCCCTGATGTTCCAAGTGGTGATAATCATATGTTTGGAGCCTCACCAGGCAAACCTGGTGGGTCCTCATCTGTTGGAAAATGCTCAAGAGGAGCAAATTTGTTTTTATTGACCATGCTAGGTCCAGCTTGATCCATGGCAGGTATCACACCAGATGAACTAGAATTATCTGTAGCTGGCTCAACATTTTGTGCATCATTTGGCTTAGGGGCAGCAGGGTTGTTTAGGCTAGGCTTGGTGTCCTCTTCCTTATTCTGCCATTGTTGTTGTTTTGGTTTCCTTCGTCGTCTATTTCTCCTTCTTCTCTTTGGCACCTCCTTGAATTGCCCATCTTCTTTTTCCACCTGGGCCTGTACTGCCCCGCAATTTGCAAAGAGATGACCAAACTTTAAGCAGTGTGCACAATACTTAGGCCTCTATTCATATTCCACAGGTTGTTGAAATATACCTGTAGGTATAACCATTTCAATATCGTCCAGTAATGGCCGAGAGATATCTGTTTCTACTAGTACCCGAGCGTAGGAAATCCTCTCCATTTTTGCAGTAACTTGATCCGTGTGCTTTGGTTTACCTATGGCACTAGCAACCTTGCTAAGGGCCTCACTTGACCAATAGCCAACAGGTAAACCCAGTTAACTCATAGTGGAATAGTTGTAATACAGTCAGGATTATAATCGAAATCAATGTCCCAAGCTTGCACAATAAATGGCTTATTATGGAAAGTATAAGGACCCTCCATCAGGATTCGATTGCATTCCTCAGCTGATTCAAATCTAAATGTGAAGTACCCAGAATCATGACACAAAATCTGTGGGTTTACAGCACATTTCCAGATTTGGGACACATACTGTTCTATAGACCTCACGTAAGGAGTATCTCCAATTACATAGCCTATTAATGCAAATTTCCAGTACTCCACTTGACTACGCAAGTCATCTTCTACAATACTCACAGAGATATTACCTTGCTTCACAGTAGGAGGGATGTATGATAGAGCTTTACCCTTCTGAGCTGCTCTATTCTCACTATACTCAGTCCTTACCTCGCGGGGTGTGTGTGTGTGTGTGTGTGTGTGTGTGTGTGAGCTGGAGTTGTTGTCTCCGAGAATTGTAGTCGCCGGTTTGCTGGGGGGCCAGTTGAGTCACCGTAGTTGCGTAGGTGCAACAACTTTGGGGAGTCAGTAGTTGTTGATCCTTCTTCAGCCTTCTCTGGAATGGATTGAAATTTTGGGGGGAGGTAAGTGCCAAAAGTAATTGATGGAAGTGTAATACTAGAACCATCCTGGGGAGTAACCAGCTTTGCGGTGAGCCGGCAAGATTCTTTGATCGGGCCATGGTTTTTCAGTGTAGGTGCACATTAGCTTCCTTGCTAAAATGCGCCGTGAGAAAATTCCTTGCTTTGTCTTGTAGACATCAGTTTTTGATGATTTACTTCAAGTTTCCTGTAATGGTGTTGCGTAATTATAATTACATGTAAGCTTCTTGAAGCAACATTCCAGCTGATTCTTTATTCATCTCAGCATTTTTTGTTTTCTCTATTACAGCCAGAACATAAGAACATTGTCTTTACTGTAGCTTTGTATTCTCTCTAACGTTGTTTTTACTTTTGCATATAAATTGCATCTATCTGTTAGTATTTGGTTTTGCATATTTGCTTTCCTATTTTAAATTTCCGTCCTTTCTTTGGTTTTGCATTATTGCTTTCCTATTTTAAATTTCTGTCCTCTCTTTCTAGGAGATGGAACAGTCAGCATTGCGTGCACATAGCAGCTCGGTTAAAGGATGTAAAAAGATGGAAATAAATCAGGAGGAAAGTGTGGCCAAAATTCAGAAATTTCAACAATTTATTAAAGAAGAAGTGCTCTCTAGTGTATATAATATAGTAAGTCCTCTCTGGTATCTTTGATGGATGTATGATATTTAATCTTACTTTTTGAGACTAGAACTCCTTTCTCCAAGATTTATGACTCACTTGAAATTTTGTAAGGATGTTTTGACATGCACAGCTGAGCAATTTTTTGACTTGCTACTGGCTGATGGTTCAAATTTCACTAATGAGTACCGTGCAGCAGGGAAAGATTTCAATCTCAATGTAAGCCTCACATTCTATTGATCTAAAACATGTTTCTGGCTCATGCGTCTTTATGTATTTCTAGTTTTTCCTTAATATCTTTTTTTATGGTATCCTCCTCTCTTTTTTCTTGTGGGTGAGCAAAGAGGTTTGATTAGTACCGGTGTCTCATGTTTTTCTTTTGATGAGTTAAGATTTATTTCACCTAAAACGCACTGGGTATGGACCTGGTCAAAGGTAGTACCAACTTAGCAAAAAGTGATTGCCAAGTGAAATCAGAAAAACTTCAAGAGCTGGTTATTCCAGTATCAGGTTACACCTCCTGTTGTGCAGTTTCTTGGTATC